>NC_135857.1:34261440-34293940 GCF_031162955.1 Sander vitreus | reverse complement strand
ATGCAAAACAGAAGACCAAAAAGATGGCGAGAGGGACCGACGCAGATGACGAAAAGGGAGGAGGAGAAAGAGGAGCGACAGGGAGACAACAAAAACGAGAGAATGAAATGACAACAACAAAGAAAAGAGATACTGAGAGGAAGAAAGATAGAAGAAAATAATAGAGGCAGAGACAGATTGAAAGAGAGACAGAAGAGGGAGGTAAAATGCAATAAACGAAAGAGAGCTAAAAGAGATGGGGACGGGCTGAAAGAAACGGGGGAAAACAAAAGAGGAATGAAGTGACAGCAAGGAAACGATTTATAGACCTAAAGAGAGACACAGAAACATCGACACATAACGAAAAGGGAGAAAGAGAAAGAGGAGCAACAGGGAGGCAAAAGAAACAAGGGATGGAATGAAAGAGACAAAGACAAGAACAGAGAAAACATTGAGAGAAATAAACAAATTAAGAGGCAGAGACGAAGACAGAAAAGGGAGGTAACGTGAGGTAAACGAAGGAGACGGAAAGCTGGAGACAGAAAGAGACAGACTGAAAGAAACGAGAGGAAAAACTAAAAGACGGATGAAGACTGACAGGAGGGGAAAGATTCAGAGACATAGATAGAGAGAAGAAATGCAAAAAAAGACGGTGAGAGGGACCGACACGGGGAACGAAAAGGGAGAGAGCGTAAGAGGAGCAACAGGGAGACAAAAACACGAGAGATTGAAATGAAAGAAAGCCAGAGAGAGACGATACAAAAAGACAAGCAAAAAGAAGATGGAGACAGAACTAAAAGAGACAGACTGAAAGAAAGAAAGGAGAGGGGGGAAAACCCAGACAGTGACACAGACAGACGGAGGTGAAGAAGGAACGATGGCAGAGACAGACCAATTGAAACAGAGCGAGACGATTGGCAATCAGCCCATGTCTGCACCACTCCTCTTCTTCCTCCTCTTCCTCCCATCCTGCACCCCCTCCTCCTCCTCCTCCTCCTCCTCCTCTTCTTCCTCCCAACCCTCCCTCCATTTTGTCCTCCTCTGTCTGATGCCGTTCCAACACCTCTCGGCTTCAGCCTAACATCCACCATCCAACTAATGCTGCAGCAGCGTTATAATCACCCACCAAGAACCAAAAAAGAAAAACAATCACCCAAAAATGAAGAGAAACCGAAACAAAGACGACCACCAGTCCAGAATCCAGTAGAAACTCCCATCTATTAAGACTAAAACGTCTGTTTTAAAGCTGCCATGTTTGGGATTGTATGCATCGCCCTTTGATTGATCTTTAACCCTTGTGTGGTCTCTTTTGTGGTCTGTTTTATAAAGCATAAAGTATACATCCCAACTTATCACCGCTATTTAGTTTTACACTTATGTTTGGAATTCATGGTCAATAAACCTCATCTAATTAAAATATGCCTAATTTTGAGTTAAAAAACCCAAAAATTATGAATTACTTTAGCTAATAATTAAAGGTGCCGTAGGTATCCAGGACTTAGCCAAAGAATCTGAACATCAACAACTTCTCAGCCCAAAACGATCTCCTAAGCCCCTCCTCCCACAAGGGAGAATGAATGCGTGTGCATGAGCAGTGATTGACACGCAGTTAGACACCCCCCCCCCCCTGGCCCTGATTGGTGCATCTGAACAGTTAGACACCCCCCCTGGCCCTGATTGGTGCATCTGAACAGTTAGACACCCCAATTTGCAATTTGGTTGAAAGAAACCCATATTTTTGACTTCAAACCAGTGATTCAAGGTTGAGATGATCAGCCGTGTTCCTCCTGTATTTACTGTCTGAGCGACATTTTTCTTCCACATAGACTACATTTCCCAGCAGCCCGTATTGCTTCTTGCGACACCCTACTACACTTTGAAAGCTTTGGCTGAATCCAAAAGTCCTGTCTTTTCCCACACTTGTCCAGTCATGCATTTACAGATGGGGGGGTGCTTCATATGAAGAAAATAAAGGGTCACTCTTAAAGGTGGGGTGAAAAGCTGGCCATCATATGGAGGGCCGAGACCCAATAATCAATTAAACGGCCCACGCTTTTGGACAATCTTTCTTGCAAGGCACTCACACGTAAAGTGATAGCAATAGGAGAATGAAAAAAGATAGCTTGAGAGAAAAGTTTACGGCGCTTTCACACCTGCCTCGTTTAGTTCGGCTGAATCGAACTGCGAGTTTGTTTGCCCCGCTACTGCGGTTCGTTTGGGGCAACACATTCTCACTATAAATCAAAATACGGACGCTTGGTCAGGTGCCTTTGGCGTTGTTATAGATCTAAAACGCGCTGGGTAGGGACTACTTTTGACGCAGTTAGGTGAAGGAAAAGATGGTGGGTGGGCTTATAAAAGGTACGTTTATGTGACACACGGGACAAGAACAGGACAGTTGGGTTTAGGTAAAGAAGAACGGGGGGACGGTTGGGTTTAGGTAAAGAAGAATGGGACAGTTGGGTTTAGGTAAAGAAGAACGGGACGGTTGGGTTTAGGTAAAGAAGAACGGGACAGTTGGGTTTAGGTAAAGAAGAACGGGACAGTTGGGTTTAGGTAAAGAAGAACGGGACAGTTGGGTTTAGGTAAAGAAGAACGGGACAGTTGGGTTTAGGAAAAGAAGAACGGGGGGACGGTTGGGTTTAGGTAAAGAAGAACGGGACGGTTGGGTTTAGGTAAAGAAGAACAGGACAGTTGGGTTTAGGTAAAGAAGAACAGGACAGTTGGGTTTAGGTAAAGAAGAACAGGACAGTTGGGTTTAGGTAAAGAAGAACAGGACAGTTGGGTTTAGGTAAAGAAGAACGGGACAGTTGGGTCTAGGTATAGAAGAACAGGACAGTTGGGTTTAGGTAAAGTGACACGTAGGACATGTCGTTCGGTTGGTGCAAACCAGTGCCTGAAATGGTGCGTTCCATATGAAGATTGTGACTGACGAGAGGAAAAGGATCGCTTTGTGACCAGTGTGGAGAAATATGCGTCCGGTATGAATGGCCAGGCGCGCGATCAGGCACGAATCTACGCTTCACGGGCCACACGTGACACTTACGCGTCGGTGTGTTTTCGCTGCAAGTCTGCGAGCCCAGAAAGTGGATATTTGGATTCAACCTCTGGCTCAGTTTGCTCTGTAAAAACACTTCCCTCAGTTTGGTTTGTGCTTAAAAGCCACATGCGACCTTGTAGCTTGTGTAAAATACAGAACACAAAGCCATTAGAGTGTAATTTATATTCTTTGTATTTAAAGAGACCCTGTGAATGAGTTCAAGTGCCAAAGAGCTAACTTTAAATCACACTATTTCCAAATAGCTCTGAAACATATTGTCTGTGTTCAAGGTTAGTTTCAATATTAATACGAAGAAAATTAAAGTTTTTTTTCTTGCAGACACTTTGAATAGGACGGAAAGGAATGCAGAAGGTGAAAGAAGCGAGTAAAGACAGCGTTAATAAAGCCGAGCAGAGATACGACTGTTGCATGTGAAGTATTTTGACCAAAACCAGCCATCACAGGCTGAATTATTGATAAGCAGAATATTAGATCAAGAGCTTCAGAATTTCAGTCCAACTCCAGCTGCCAAGTGACTTTCCAAACAGTCCGAGCAAACGTGTCGCTGAACGAACGATAGCTGTTCGTCTGTTGTCAGTGCAAACACAGATTGAAGAGCTGAAATGCCCGCCGTTGAGCTCTCGTTTGTAATGGATGTGGGATAAATAACTCGCTCATGAAGTCCAGGGAACTCTGATGGATAAATCATTCAGTTCCAGCAAAAAAAAACTAATTGACATCTGCAGATATATAGCCAAAAGTTTATTGTGTTCTTGGGGTTGCCGTTGCATCGGCGTCTCTGAAATAAATACTACATGTCTTGCAACTGCTGAAAAACACTTTGTATCTAATACTGCCTGATGGTAAGCATGTATAGCTGTGTCTGTGTGCAGAGGTGGAGGTGTCCATTTCTAACTTCAGGCTACTAGTGGGCAGAGTAAATGAGTTGTGTACACCAGAGCTAACAGGCTAACGGCTCAGAGTAGTAAACAAGAGGCAGTGCAGCATTAAGGCGGGAAAAGGAGGCCGCCACAGGCCGCTTATGCAACAGGATATTGGAGAGCTTCTCAGGCCATGTTTACTTGCAGGACTGATACACCCATTTTAAAGATTACAGAGATTTGTGCAACACAAGGTGCATTTATTTAAACCTGACAACAAACGTGTAAAACATGTCAAAACAGCCGGAGAGAGTAATCGCATGCTCCAAACGGTTTGCTTGCCATAAAAAAAAATACAATACAAAATAAATTCAGCCTTTATTCAGCAACAAGTTGGCAAAAACTGAGTCTGACGCTGCCTCAAGTCAACAAGTGGACCAATCACTCAGAGAACAAATAAAGTAATTCATCCATCGTTTTTTCACTCAAACTGTCTGTCTGGACATGACCGCACTCGGTAGACAAGCCCTCCCCTCGTTGCCCCTTGTTCACCTGCCATCCCCCCTCTCCATCTCCTCGTAGCTGAGAGAGTGCAGAGGCAGAATATCTTAGTCCAGTCTGCCTGACTCATTGATCCTTTATCTGACCGAGGTTTTTGCATGTTAGAATCTACGGCCCCGACCACGGCTCTGAAATATCAGTAGCATTTCTGTTATCTTTTAGGCTACTGCGTTGTCTGTTAAAAGAGTTGAACCTAGCTCAGCTTGGCGCTGCATTGGTGCATTTCTACTGTTTCAGTTGTTCGAATGGTCATCAATCACCTTCAAACTAATGACTCTATTACTCAAACTCGCCCCTTGCATCCATATGTCATTGTCTCACTGGTACCTGAAACAACACATCCACACCTTTTAAAGACAGAGCTGTTTTGGTCTTAATGTGCTGTAAAACTATCTGGATGAATGACTTCTTTGCCCAGAAGTGGTTTGCTAGTCTCAGGTGAATGACACAAACCGGGTCTCTCTCAGCCCAGTCAGAAAATCAGCCAGAAAGGCAGCTAACCTGTCAGCCATCAAGACAGTCAGTAAATCAGTCAGCCATCCCATCTCCCAGAAAGCCAGTGAAGCCATCCAGTGAAGCCATCCAGTTGGTCAGTCAGTCAGTCAGTTGTGGCAACAACATAGTGAGATTATCTGGAGCATGTGATGTATGTGTTTACATCTCTCTCTCTCTCTCTCTCTCTCTCTCTGTCTCTCTCTCTGTCTGACTGTTTTGCTCTCTTGCTTGCACCTCCATCTCCCCTGTGTGATCGTTTCTCCACCTGAGTGCCTCTCTGTCTGCGTCGTCTCTCTGTCTCCCTGCTTCGGTCTGACTCACTCGTTCACCTTCTCCTCTGAGAGGAGTGTGTGACTCTGCTCACTAGAAAATGTCTGGACTCTTCACAGCTGAACAGACGGCTGCTCCACATCAGCGTGTGACTCACAGATTCATTGATCTGATGCTTCATTCATTAAATTCTCCAAATGTGTTACAACCAAGCAGCAGTTTTTAGAGGAGAAGTCTGGTGTAGTTTTCTTATCGTCAACAAATCCAATGAAAAGACCAAAAACAGCAACATGAATTGATCCTTCTAACAAGTATCAATGCCTGCAAGGCATTCCCATGAATTGGTTCGAATGATATGTTATGGAATTATGACAATTAACTTAAGCGGCCATTTAAAGTGACTGAGCCATGTACCTTACGGTGACGGTCGTTTCAGCAGCCGTTGCAGTTGAGTTTAGCCGACAAAGTGACCATCATGCTGGGGTTAGGTTTGTGTTAAAGCGTAGCGTCCGTGGTGGGAGCTATGAGGGGGCACGAGCACAAGGGGACCATATGTGTGGAAAGCCACTTAAAAAACTCCTTAACAAAACCTAGTTCGGTTGTCTAACCCTAACCCCTGACCATCACCGTCATGCGTTAAGTTTAGGCAGCAAAACAACTACTTAAGATTAGAAAAAAGATTGTGGTTTGGGTTCAAACACCAGTCACGTTAAAGGTGCAGTAGGTAAGACTTCTAAAACTAACTTTCTGTCATATTTGCTGAAACTGACCCTATGTTCGATAGGTCATTTGCAAAAATCCACCGCTCCTTGTTCAGATGCACCAATCAGGGCCAAGGGGGGTGTCTAACTGCGTGTCAATCACTGCTCATGCACACGCATTCATTCTCCCTTGTGGGGGGAGGGGCTTAGGAGACCGTTTTGTGCGGAAAGGGGGGAGGGACTGAGAAGTTGTCAATGTTCACATTTTTTGGCTAAGTCCTGGATCTTCACAATCCTACCTACAGCACCTATAAGTAGTACTTACGGTACATAAACACCCGTTTCCTGGGTGAAAGTCTTGTGTTTTCTCTAGTAAGATTCAACCAAACTAAATAAGGCAGGTGTGAAAACCCCCTCAGCTCGACTGATACAAGGGACTAAAAGTCAGTCTCATTTGTTTCTGTTTTTAATTTGTTTTTCTCA
Organism: Sander vitreus; assembly: GCF_031162955.1. NCBI lineage: Eukaryota > Metazoa > Chordata > Actinopteri > Perciformes > Percidae > Sander > Sander vitreus. The sequence continues at coordinate 34,287,530 of NC_135857.1, read as the reverse complement.
ACTTCATTTTATGGATGTGCAAGTCTGAATCCCTTGAGTACTTTTTAAGTGTGTTTGATAGTTTTTAATTGGAATTTCCAGCATTTGGATACAACATTCAACATGCATAATGTTGAATGTTGCTACTGTCAGTAAACAATGTTAAATATCTGGACGATTACCAACTCAGAGCTGCTTATCTCTGGTTTTGAAACACATGCAGGCTTTATTATTTCGCTGTCAGATGCAAAGTTTCACTTTATCTCCAAAAACCTCTTCAGCATCAAATCTCGTAGGAATTTTAGAAGCGTGACTGATTAGGCGACATCATAATTGCATGCCATTTCCCACTGAGATTCTCTATTTTGTTACACTTCATTCCTCATTCAAGGCACAGTCTAGACCGGACTAATTGAGTGTCTATGGTGTTGAATCAGACTATTAACCATCTGCGCCTCTTCCCATCCCTTCTTTCCCTCACCCCCGCTACATCCTCTAATCTCTCTTGTTTCCCTTTTTTTTTTGGCTCTGCAGGAGTTTGGAGGTCTAGTAGGATGCTGAGTATCTTTCCTCCTTGCCACTGTTCTCCACCCTGCTCTCCATGACCTGAGAGCACCACCCCAGCAGGAGGACCGAAACACCAGAACGAGAGAGAGAGAGGAGGGCAGAAGGCCAGGGAAGGAAGGAAGGAAGGAAAGAAGGAAGGAACACACTTTTTTTTTGTTGTTGGTTGTTTTCCCTTTCCGAAATGGCAGCGACAGAGGCCAACGCCGCGCCGGTGGTCCAGGAAGACGGGAAAACCCCCGAGAGCAAGCCGGCAGAGGCCGAGCAGCCGGCCAATAACGGCAACACAAACTCAGAGACTATCAACAGCGAGGTTGTCGATAAAGACGGTACCGCTGGCAACAGCGAGGTTGTCGATAAAGACGGTACCGCTGTCAACAGCGAGGTTGTGGATAACAAAGAGACTGTGAATAATGACACAGCAGCAGCAGCTGGAGCCGAAGACGGTGATGCAGCAGAGCCAGCGAGCGATGAGGCGGCCGCACCTCAGAACTCGGAAAATGCCTCCTCTGCGGAGCCCAAGACCTCGTTCCTGGACTCTTTCCTCAACAAGAGCGGCCTGGGGAAGGTGATGGGAGGAAGGAAGAAGAAAGAGCCGATCACGGCCGTCGCAGCTGCCACCGGAGGAGAGGAGAACGCAGCCGAGGGCGGGGAGAAAGACGGAGAGAAAGGAGGCGAGGAGGCTGCAGCGTCTGAGGCAGGAGCAGAGGGCGGCACAGACGGAGAGGCGGCGATAGAGAAAGCGCCGGAAAGCGGAGAGAAGGAAGAGGAGAAGAAGGCAGAGAAGGGCAAACCGGCGGAGGCCAAATCCACGGTTCGAGATCTGATCAGGAAGCCGGTGGCGAGGATCTTCTCCCATCGCAGCGCCGAGAAGAAGGACGTAAAGGTTCGATCCAAGTCCCTGGACCGGCTGGATCCCGAGGCACTTAACGCCGCTGTGGACTCCACCGCAGAGGAGGGAGCAGCCGCGGAGGCGGCCGCGGAGGCAGGGGGAGCAGAAGAAGGCGAAGAGGGAGAACAGAAAGCCTCGTCGTCCTCGGCAGCCACCAAGCACATGAAGCGCTGGCACTCCTTCAAGAAGCTCATGGCTCAGAAGGGGCACAAGAAGAGCGGAGGAGAGGACGTAAAGGAGGAGGACGGAGAGGGAGGTGGAGACTCGTCCACGCTGGACTCCAAGGAGTCGGGGCAGAAGAGGTGGAAGCTGAAACGCTCCTGGACCTTCCAGGGTTTGAAGAGGGACCCGTCGATGGTCGGCATCAGCGGGAAGGCCAAGGGCTCGGACAAAGACTCTGCCGACAACGCAAAGCCGGAGGAGGAAGTGGCAGCGGCAGTGGCGGCCGCGGCGGGAGAAGCGGAGGAAGGAGAGGAGGCCAAGGAAGAGGGAGGAACAGAGGAAGCCAAGGCGGAGGGAGGGGAGGAAAAGGAAAAGGCTGAAGGAGGGGAGGAGGAGAAGGCAGCAGCAGTAGCAGCAGCCGCAGCGGGTGGTGGGACGGTGACGCAACACGCCAACGAGATCTGGACCTCCTTCAAGAAGCGCGTCATACCCAAGTCCAAACGCGCCAACACAGAGTGCGCCCCCTGCGGGGAGGAGGATGCAACCGCAACCGCTGCATCAGGTGAGACGACACACAAAATATTGTGACAACTTCTGGGGAAAGAAACAGCATCTCGTTGGGGCCGCTTGTCACGTTTAGGTAGGGTTGGGCATCGTTTGGATTTTAACGATTCTGATTCCAATTCTTTGAGGGTGGAGTGGAAACGGGTCACATGCTTATTTCACAAATAAGAGCAAAGTTTTATTTTGATTCAATGGTGGGTTGCAGTTTTACAGCTTTTTCAACGTAAAATAAAGCCAGACTAGAGCGCTGCTTACCGCGCTCCAAGGCTGCGACGCAACAAGCTCCTGGCCGCTACGGAAACTAAAACTTGCGCATGTTAAATGGGGAACCCATGACCAGGTTTGAAACCAAATCCTCCAAACGATTCCAATAAAGAAACGATTCCAAGCAGGAATCGGTTCTCGATGCCCAACCCTACGTTTAGGGCTGCAACTAACGATTGTTTTCATTATCAATGAATCTGCCGATTAATTGTTTAGTCTATAAAATGTCAAAAATACTAAAGAATGTCCATCACAGTTTCTTAAAGACCAAGGTGATGTCTTTAAATGTCTTGTTTTGTTAGTCCAAAACCCAAAGATATTCAGTTTAATGTGATATAAAACAGAAAAGAGCAGGAAACCTCCATATTTGAGAGGCTGAAAACAGCATTTTCTGCCATTTGTTTGCATGACAAATTACTTTAACAACTAATCATTTAGCAAAATGGCGGGAAAGGACAATGCAACTGTAGCCGGCTCCTCAGGTGAGATGACACAAATATTGTAACAACTTACAAAAAAAAAGCAGCATCTGGTCGGGGCTACTTGTCATGTTTCAGATAGTTTTTATAGTGTTTGAAGCCCAAAAAGTGTAGCAGAACGTTGTAGTTTTTTCTTCTTTGCTACACCATTAATCATCTCGTGAGCCCCTCCAAATGTATCTTTTGACCCTTTAGCTTGATTTATGGTTCTGCGTTGAATCTACACCGTAGGTCCGCATATGTACGGACCCTTTGCTGTAGCCTGACGTGCACCTACCCAGAAATGTAACTTCTCGTTGCAGTGATAACTGTGATTGGTCCGTCTGGCCGTGGCTTGGTAGCGTCACATTTCCTCTAGTCTTGCATTGCCAGACTTTCCTCCACAGTGCTGTGGAGGAAGGTCTGGCTAGTCAACACAGCAATCTGGGATGGGGAAAAAAACCTGCTCTGGTTTATTGACATTTCTTTAAACCAATCATAATCGTCTTGGGCGGGGCTAAGCGCCGGACGTAGCCACAGTGCGGCTGCAAAATAGTCTCAGCTTGTTATGGTGGAACATGTGTACGTTCAAAAGTTGTTTTAGTTGTGCAACAGAAAACTGAAAACAGTTAACCATAGTCCTGATAAATCCACCGCAATATAGAACGCCAACACAAAGAAAGATGAAGGTGACGGACATCCGGCCGAAGTTAGGGACATCCGTTGGAATTTACGGCGGCACCTGAACAATCCCGGAAAGGAAACGTCGTCGATATAGACTACATTTCCTCCGACTCATTCCCGGGTTCTCGTCCGTGGATAACATGAAATCAAGCAGAGGGTTAACTTTTCCTACTATAGCTTTCTGACCGTCGTCAGTAAGCACAGGGGAGACACTTTGTTTCTCCATCCCCCACCGCTGGAGTCGGTACCCCCTCCGAAGCTAACCCCCTCCGAAGCTAACCCCCATCACTCTCTCACTCGCTCTACCACACAAGTATACACTATGAACGGCTCTGCTATTCTCTTAAAGAGATACGCTAGAACGATGCAGAGGCTCTGCGTAGGTATCTATTTATCAATCCCTACAGAGTCCCTTTCATGTTAACAATCCTTTCAAAAGAAGCCGTAGAACGAGACCTTTACACATGTAGTCTCGTTTAGGATCACAGTTCAACATGGACACCATTAAAAACACCGAGACTCAGACGCTGACAGCGTGTTCACACTCACTTTGTGTCTGTCCCGTCCAGGGAGCACAGGCAGGAGGTAGTGGCTTGCTAACTCTGAGGGAGGTCATGTAATTGAACATTCTCCCCAAATAAAATATTCAACATCTGATGTAAAATTCAAGTCACACTGTGGATTCAGTCAACAGTAAAAGACTAAATTTAGCTGAATTTCTGCTCTCTGGCTGCATAAAGAAAATACAGAATCCTGGACTCCTCCATGTTTTGGAGGAAAGTGGTTTAAACTCAATACATTTTAACTGAGATTCCTCTTTGTGATGAGAATATCACACCTGAGATGCAAATGGTATTTCTTAAAATCGGATTTCCACCTGGATTTTTATGACTTTTCTTTAAATCTAATTAAGCCGATGAGGAAAGTTGAGCCTCTAGCAGCTAAAGAGACAGAAGTTTTTCTCAAGAGTTGCTACATGGAGAACCAAACGGAGCTAAAAGTAGAGTTAAAATTGGACTTACATTCATCACAAGCAACTCCAATAGGATGATGTTGCTCTGTGTCTCCTAAATGTGGAAATAGACCCAATCACAATGTTTGTTCACAATAACTTCCAGGTAGAAACCTCCTGCGTCCTGTACATACAATGTAACGGTGCTGAACAAAAGGGGGATGAGGAACAACTGGATATACTCTCATCTCCTTCATCTAAAATGCATGTTTTACGCTTTCATATGTCAACACTGTGACTAACGTTAGCTTGGAGAGCTAGTTCACCTGTTGGGCCACAGACTAAAGAACATGACACCGCCCAAACTAGCAGTCAGTCCAACCGGCGGTTACAGACTGACTGTTCCTAATGCTAGATAATGCTAGCAAAGAAGCTAGCAAAGCAACGCAGGACAGAAAATAAGGGTCAGATAGGTTGAACTATATATCTTTAAATGTTACAGTTATACATTACGGTAATTCGGTCTATAGGCAACTCTTGAATCTTCAATGATATGGTGGTGGCCTTCTCTCCTAGCCTGACAAGCCAGACCCACATCCAGATGTTGGGTCTGGGAACTTACCGTTGGCTGGGCTCAATCTGAGGGGCGGGATCAACGGTTGTCTTTCAAATTCCCTCTACACGCAATAGGATAGCTCTACAACCAATCAGAGCAACGCTAGCTGATAGATTACACTTTAAACTCTGAACACATCTTCCTTTTTTAAGAATGACTTTCTGACATTCTTTGTTCTTTTCTCAAAGAAAAGCTGAACTCCAAGTCTTCCAAAGACCGCTGTTCTCCAGCAGCAGCAGCCATCTTCTTTGTTTTCAAGTATCAGGGAATTCATGTGGAACCGTCACAACTCTGCCATCATTATGTAAAGCCCCGCCCACCGACTCTATACACGATGTGATTGGCCTGACTAGAGTTTGGTTTTTCCAGCTCGCAAGTCAACGGAGAGTTGCTAGATGACCCTGGCTGCAGATTACATTTGCTGCCGCTAGGGTGCGTCTAGATTTCTAGGCTACTTCTCTCCCCTAGTGGCCAAAAAATAATTAAGGCAGCTTCAAATATAGTCATCTTAAACATTATGCGTGTCAAAATCCATTTCACTATTCATTTGTTTTAGTCATTTGTGATCAATCATTCTGCAGGAGGAAGTGCTGTTTCTCTTAAATGGCCGATGTTTCAGAGGTAGTTTAAGACAATCTCATTCACAAAGAAGCTTTAACCTTTAAACTGTCTTTTCCCGTGCAGGTGAGGATGGAGCAGCGGAGGAGGGCAAAGACGCTAAGGCAGCCAAGGCCAAGCGCTCCCATTTTGGCCGCGCCGTTTCTCTGAAGAACTTCATCCTGCGAAAGGGCAAGTCCACTAGCGTGGACATGGGTGAGGGCGCCAAGGAGGAGGAAGAGGAGGAGGGGGCCGCCGCAGAGGGAGGAGAGGGAGGAGAAGCAGCGGAGGAAGGAGCGGCCGACGGCGAAGCCGCCGCGGCGACCGAGGACACCAATGACAAAGACGCAGCGGAGGCCGAGAAGACGCCAGAGGCGACGGAGACCGGAGGGGATGCGGCTAAGGAGGCGGCGGAGAAGACGCCGGCCGACACTCCAGTGACCAACGGGGAGAACGGCTGCTCCAACGGCACTGGGGAGGAGAACGCCACACACAATCACCAGGATGACGGGGACGAGGATGCTGGGAAGACGACGGGCGGCAGCCCCGTGAAGAAGAGCAAGGAGGCAGTGGGGGCCAAAGAGGAGGCCAACGCCAAGATCATCAACACCACGGCGGCTGTGAACAGCGGTGAGTTAGAGCACGCCGACCGGGACTCTGACGAGCCACAAAACAGCAGCAGCAGCAGCAGCAAAGAAGGAGATACTAACAACAGACAACAGCGACACGCACCAGCACTAACAAACCATAGCCGTAAACAAACCAACAGCAGCGGCCCAGAACCTGAGCTAGCATTAGCCGTTAGCAGGGAGGAAGAGGGGGAAGGGGGGGAGGGAGGGGAGGCAGAGTCTCCACAAAACAGAGGTTGTGACGATGGTGTGGAGAGGGCAGAGAGGGAGGAGGAGGAGGAGGAGGAGGAGGAGGAGGAGGAAATGAGGAAGAGGGATCTACGAGATGCAGCGGTGGCCATCGTTCAGAACGTGATGTCAGCAGCGACGGACCAATTAGAGAGGGAGCTGTGCGTCGACAACGGTCTGAACGGGTGTTACGATGCCGACATTCGATACTAAGAACACACACACACGTAATAATATGAACACACACGTATGCACAGGTAAACACACCTAAAAGTAACGGATAAATGTGCCAAATGTAAAGTTTCCACATATGAGTGCAGGCTTGTGCTCATATATGCATGCTAACACACGTTAAAGCTCAATTTCACTAAGGGCCGGACTCGAAAATGACAATCACGTCAAGAGCCAGACAAAACTGTGTAAAAAAGCACCAAAACAGCAGAAAAAGTGGCAAAAACATTGAAATGAGCGTCAAAAACGTAAAAAAAAACTGCCTAAAGTGTTGGCCACCGCCAAAAGAACGATGGCCACCGCTGCCTAACGTGTGCATATACGATATCGTATCTTTTGTTCGTGATCTCAAAAGATGCGGTGGCTGTCGTTCAGAACGTGATGTCAGCAGCGACGGACCAATTAGAGAGGGAGCTGTGCGTCGGCAGCGGTCTGTACGGGTGTTACGACGCCGGCACACACACACACGTAATAATATTAACACACACATTTATGCACAGTAAACACACCTAAAAGTAACGGATAAATGTGCCAATAGCGTTCACGTTAATGGAATAGTTCAACGTTTTGGGAAATACGCTTATTGGCATTTTTTCTCTCCAAAGAGTTAGATGAGGAGATCATTTCCATTCACACGTAAGTGTTTGGACTTTGAGACAGACGCTAAAACTATATCTAAACTATAACTAAAATAAGCCTATTTCCTAAGAGGATGAACTATATATTTTGAGTTGCACACACATGTTTATCCACTGTACACGTATACATAGGCATGTCAACTTCCCTGTGTGATTGCATGATGAAAAACTGATGCAGCAGTTCTTTCTAAATCCCTTTAAAGAAATTGTAGTGTGGTTGTTAAATAAGTGTTTGTTCACCTGTAAAAAAACCCAGCAAGTATAGATAGAAGAGAGAAGGAGAGAGAGAGAGAGAGAGAGAGAGGGAGGCATCCCTTTCATTTAGTGACTGCTAATTTCAGTACAATGTCAAGTTCATGTACAGTCACACAACTAAACCATTATAAAAGGACTCAGGTGGTGTGTGTGCGGATTCCCATGGCAGCTACGGTTGGAGGCTGACTGTTCATGAACTTATAAAAAATATAAATATCACATTGACTGCTACATGGCTCAGCCTGTCGCAGTGCAAGCTAACTGCAGCCCCAAGAAAAGAGTCCATTAAGAGGAGATTTAGCAGTAACGTGTTTAAGCCTAGGTCCAATGTGTAGGAATTTCTCCCATCTAGTGTTGAGATCATATATCCTAATCAACTCTCTCGCACCACGCAGTTTAAAGTACGTATTACAGCTACGGTAGCCTTCACGCTTCAAAAAGCCGGTCTCTTGCTCTTTTCAATGTCCTTTTTCATGACCTGCAGATATAAATGGATTTAGTACAAATGTGAGGAGTAGGGCTTATCGGTCAAAAATCTTCGATACCGATACCAACACCAGGACTTTGATACCGCCTCCTGAAACAGGCACAGCGTTATGGGTGGGCCTGACGGGCCTAGGACCACCCACTTTTCAACAGGCCCACCCAAAACTGGAATCCTGGCGCTGTGCCTGTCCTGAACTATACTTTTTTGAGGATTCGATACCAATTAAATGAAATCCATTTTGACAAAAATAAATGACATTACGGCCAAAATCTTTGCATTTGCTTTTCTGCTCCTACTTAGTGAGCCCCGTCTCGTCTCTGCGTAACATAGTAGTTTTTCCTGCGTGTGTCTACGACGTGTAACGTTAAGACACTATCCGATCTTGGTGGAATATACAATTGAGTTGCATATTAAACTGGGCAGAATGGATGAAAAGTAATTATTTATGCATCAAGTTTAAATGTTAAACATCCATCTGGAAGGCACAGTGACTCCTTAAGCTTAACTGTATGGCTACCATAGTGGCTACCTTACCTACTTACCTTTTTTTTCACAAATAGGCCAATTTATCTTTGCAATTAAAATGTAGCATTCATATTAATGTATATGTGCAAACTTATTTTAATTCTTGAAATAAGAAACATCATTTGGCAGACCCCCCTGCACTAACTCTGAGGACCCCGTAGGGGTCCCGCATCCCCTGTTGAAGATCTCTGCTCTAAAGGCCTTTTATCTGAGCTCTTTTCCAGCAACAGGTTTATACATTCCCACCTGGGAGCCAAAGCTCAAAAGCTGCCAGACACTAAGCATAGAGGAGGTGAAGTGCCTGCGAACCAGAAGAAGCTCCATTATTTATCAGTCCCAGTCTCCTCTCCATTCAAGTGTAGTTTGAGGCTTGGTGTCCAGCAACCGCCTCGCTTTGCTCTCACACAGACCAACAGATGTTTGTGGAGAGCAGTGTGGCTCCTGCTGCGGCCGCCGTGCGATTTACTGGAAGCGTCTTCCTTTCGAAGGGCAAACTCTTTTGCTAAAATTGAACGCTGTTTAACACCTCGGGCCCTATCTTGCACCCCTGCGCCCATCTGTGTGCCCATAGGCGTGCTGGTCTTACAGGGAGGTGTGTTCAGGTGCATTCTGAGCGTGCTGGTCTTACAGGGAGGTGTGTTCAGGTGCATTCTGTGCGTGCTGGTCTTACAGGGAGGTGTGTTCAGGTGCATTCTGGGCGTATTACTATCTTGAGGCTGCTACGCTGGGCGCTACAGCGGGAAGCCACACGGCGTTCATCTAAACACACTGACCACACAAAGATGACACAAACTTTTAACTTAAGGGGATGTTTTGCTGATTTATGTCCAGCTCTGTGATCTCAAACTTTTACTTTCTTTACATATGCAGCCGTACTTCTTCCACAGTATACATAAACAATTTTTATGGACTGATACAACATTCATTTTGGATGGAAATTATTTTTTGATATGAAAAGATTACGATTGATTTTAGCAGATTTGATTCTCCTCTCTCTACGCATTCAGAGTCTTTCAACCAATACTGAAAGTCCTTACAGAAACAGTTTCAGTTACAGTACAATAAGAGATTTCACGTCTTAATTGGACTGGCCAAGTCTTCTTTCTTTCTTGTCGTCTTCCATGGTAATGCTGGATGATCCCATGCTGCCATGTTGCAAGAATAATTGGATAATGGTGACCAGTTTACTAAAATTTTTTAAAATGAGCGTTTTCAAAGGAAGTGACGTATATACAATGCTCAGCATTCATGCCCTGAAAAGATCACAAATGGATGCTGCAAGACTCGTACTTGTTCTTATCCCCAAACATATAATCAATTTCGTTTTTTTGCCTAAACTTAACTGTTGTCGCCGCTTGACGCTCACCTTTTGTCGGCTAAACTCAACTACCAACAGCCGCGACCGACCGCTCATGGAGCTCTGCAGCCGGTGTCACATGACCAGCAATTCGTAACCTAATATTGTAGGATATCGTACGAATTGTTGTGCATAAATTTCCGTACGATATCATACAAACCCGTTCATGACAAATGTGTCGATTAAGGTTGTGTTTTCCTTTTAAATGCACAGTCCGTGCACAGTATTTATCAGCCCCTCACATGGAGACGATCAACGTTAAACCTTTTGTGTGAACAGACGTAAGTGTACTGATACAAGAAGCGTTAAAACCACCCAAAGCTTCATTGCAGACCCTCCGCCTTCGTGTTTTGGCCTCCCTCCTCTACCCTCCAGCCGATAGGCTGCTACAGCTCTAACTAGCTGAAGCTCAGATAGTTAGCTCTCTGTTTGTTGTGGAAGAGAAAACCTAGTTTAGCAGACATCAATAGAGTTGAGTCCATCAACGGATTAGCGGGCAAAATCAAAGTGTCATGGAGCCTCTTCAACAAGCCAGATTAACTAGCCTTCTCGCTCTCTGCTGTCTCCCTCTCTCTGGGGTGGGGTGGGCAAACAGAAAGACAGAAATACAGATAAATGACATACCAGTGGATGGTCAGGGTTTTAGATTTCAGGGAAAAACCAAGAGCACAAAGGACAGCCAAAACATAAAAGACAAAAAGAAGAAAAGGCACAAATATACAGAAACAGGACAAAAAGGGAAATGAGACACAGACAGGCAGAAAGACAGAATGTACGTCTTCCTGTTGGTTATTATGTTATGCTGATGATCCTCTATTATAATGTGACAACTTTGTCATATTTTCCTCATGAAATTGTTGTGTTGTTTATTTTGTGTACGTCTGTAAATAACTTAAACTAACCCAACACTAGAGAGTCCAACATCTGTACTAAACCACTAAACACACATGCAACATTTAACCCTTTTTATATGACTGTTTATTAAGATTATCCTTTTTTTCCAAGAACTATTTTTTAATACATTTTTTCAATCTCTTCTGTTATCATTTACCAGACAAAAAGGCGGGAAACGTGTGAGGCCCACACAAAGAGGATTAGAACTGCCCGGGATTCGCTGAGCAAGGAGCTCTGAGCCCCACCCCCCTTCCCTAACGCCTCCTCCCTCCTTCCTCCTTCCTCCCCCCTCCCTCCTCTTCTCCCTTCATCCCTCCTTCCTCCCGAATAAACGGAGTAATCACGTGTTAACAGAACACCATGGTGAGAAAAAGAGATTGAGAGAGTTTGAGAGAATGAGAAAGATGCAATTCATGTAGATGAGAAGTGAAGAATAAGACTTACTCAGAAAGCAATAATTCAAAGCCCTTCTTTTCCATCCATCCATCCATCCATCCATCCCCTCCGTCCAATTACATACATACATGCATACAAACATACACACATGTACGTCCAGTGTTTTAATTTTTTCTTTGCTTGTCTGTGAGATTTTATATTGTCTACGAGAGAAAAGAAATGTAAAAAAAAGAAAAGAAATGAAAATCGAGACATTCCACATTCCCTGTTTCCCCCCCTCCGCCGCTCTATTTTCCTCCTCGTCAAGCTACTTAACCGCTCTTCTCTGTCTCTACCGTCTCCTGATTGGTGGATTTAAAAAGGACTGTTAGTTTTATATTGACGGCCATTTTGGTTTGTAGTCCCCCCTAAACCCCCCTTCGCCCCTCTTCTACCCAACCGTCCCCGTAGATATCTGACAGTGCAGCAGGACCATGTTGCTACGGTATATAAACTGCCCTGAGGACCGCCACTTCCCAACCAACACTGCAATGTCTTCAGCTCTGTGTGTTTAATGTTTTTAGACTGTTATATTGTGTACATGAATTAAAAAAAGTACAAAAAAACATCAAATATTAAAGTCAAAATGTTTTTTTCTTTTTTTTTTCTGTTCGGTTTGGATTCACTTTTTTCTTTCTTGTATTTTTTTTTTTTTTAAACACATCTCACTGTTACTGCAGTCTGGCAATATGCTGTAATAAAAAAAAAAATGATGGTAATATTAATAATAATAATAATAATGATGATGATGATGTTTTGTTGGTCCACGTTTTCACATGTCCGCTAGCAAATTGTCAAGAACAAAATAGTACAATAAAGACTAAAATCTAACAACTAAACTGCAAGTCATTGTGGGGTTTTCTATTTTTAACAGGATGATTGAAGTGTTGTGTGCAGACGGGCGGGAGGAGGGACAGGGCAAGGCAAGGCAGGGCGTTGCGCTGGAACACCATTGGATGTTCATTAATCTGTGTATCAATAATCTCATCCTTTTACGTAATGGGCAGAATAATACTTTGTATTAAAGTAGATCTGTGTGTATTATCTGGCAGCAGGCTGCTGGTGTTTCATGTAGACGGGCGGGGGACGTCCATATGCCAGCCACAGTCCCTTCACACCGCCGCCGTTATTACACTACTTTCATGTTTCACACATGCAGATAAAACTCTAAAAAGACGAACTATGGGGCCCTATCTAGCACCCGGCACAGCGCAAAGCCCGATGCAAGTGTATTTACTAGTTTAAGACCGCCGCAGTTGTCAGTTTCCTGTCCAGCGGCCGCATCGTTAAATAGCAAATGCACCTGCGCCCATCTTTGCGACCATGGGCGTGCTGGTCTTACAGGGAGGTGTGTTCAGGTGCATTCTGGGTGTGCTGGTCTTACAGGGAGGTGTGTTCAGGTGCATTCTGGGTGTGCTGGTCTTACAGGGAGGTGTGTTCAGGTGCATTCTGGGCGTGCTGGTCTTACAGGGAGGTGTGTTCAGGTGCATTCTGGGAGTATTGCTATCTTGAGGCAGCGGGAAGTGATGGCACCATTGACCAACAAAAACCTGGTCTAAAGTCAATAATGCAGCATTTCATTGTTATTTTAACAGAGCATTAGTAAAATGCTCCTAGGCTCGTGCACAGCGCGCGCACACTATGCTTGTTACACACACAGGGACGCACAGCAGCACACACACATGCAACAAAATTGCATTACAAATAAAAAGATTACAAATATTACGGTGCAAATCCTCCATCATAACAGCAATGCTCCAAGGTCCAAACGCGCCTGGCTTTTAAAGGGAACGGGAGATGATCTCTGATTGGTTTATTGTATGTTACGCCCAAAACACATCTATGAATTAATGAAGACACTAAGTACAACCCTTTTGAACCATACGCATGGACCCTTTTTTCCGCCGTCAAACTAGCAAAAGTGCATTTGGACACGCCCTAAACGCACCTAGTTTATCGCCTAGTTGCACCATGCTTTAGTAAGTCAGTGAGAAATTACCATTGGAAAAGGTTGTTGTAGCCATAAAGATAAAATGGATAGAAAGGCCATTCCCATTCAAATCAACGTAGCAGAATGGTTTGAGCCATTTTTAAACCATGGCAATGTATAAACGTAAGTATAAACCAGCTTGTAGCAAGTCACAGAGATGTTGGGTCTGGGTCTGACCCACATCCAGATGTTGGGTCTGGGAACTCACCATTGGCAGGGCTCAATCTGAGGGGCGGGATAAATGGTTGTCTTTCAAATTCCCTCTGCACGCAATAGGATAGCGCTACAACCAATCAGAGCAACGCTAGCTGATAGATTAAACAATCAGAGGCAGAGTTGGATGGGTCTTCGCATGATGTGGATGGGGAAAAAAGTCAATCAAACTACTTTAAATAACAGGCTGGGCTCCTGCCAATGGCTTTGAAAGACAGCATTTGGCATGCGGATTGTAATACTTCCAAAAGAAACTGTCTTGCACACTTATTGCTAGTGTGCCATTGGTTGAGCTACCGCATGCAAATGGTGGCACACGTGCCTAAGGTTTGCTGACCTGTTTTGGACCATTGATTTACCAACCTGGGGTTCGGGACATCCCAAAGGCTCACTGGAAAAATCTGAGTCACTAGATGGTAAACGGGATTGAAACTGAGACACAAATATATGTATTTGTGTGCCAAAAATGTAGGAGAATTTCCTCAAAAGCATGCACTTTAAGTCAGTGGTTCCCAAACACATTTCACGACAAGGACCCCTACACTGACACAAATTAGACTACTGACCCCAGTTTGATAAGAGTGAAGTTTAAATACAGCACGAAGGTGGAGATGTTTGTTTGAGCACCAACACGTTGAAGAAAAGGGAAGCAAAAAGCTCAAATAGTGAGAAAAGTGTTCTTTCATTTTGACATGGTGGGGAAAAAAGAAACATGAAAACAAAGGTTTCCACAAAATGTTTCGTCCGTGCTTGGCGCCTTCTGTCTCCAGTTTCTCTTCACACTTCTTCATTTTTCTTTGTTTTTTCCTGAGCATCCCTTCAAAATTTTAGAAGAAAGATCTCTTCTTAATTGTTCATAGCTGCTGCGTGGGCTTATGCAAGGTGTCGAAGAGCCAGAATATTTTTGTAGCCAAGCCCGTGCAACTGCTTCATGTATGTATCTTCAGCAGCATCTTTCCTGTGTCGTACACGGACATTTTAACATTAGTGGCGACTTACAAGCATAGAAAATGACCAGTTTCTAAATATGTTTGCACGTTTTTAAAGTAAGGAACAGAAATACAAAAGGTACATGTTTTTTCTTCTAAAGAAACTATATAATTCCTGTGTTATAAACAGTTGCTTCTGCATTTTATGAACAAGTATTTGCTGCTCAGACTACCAGATCGGGGCCAATGTGAGAGCCAAGGCGTCATTATTGAGATTGTGTCGAGAGCTCGGTAGGGAAAGTGTTCTGTCAGAGTTTCCTTGAGCCAAACGTTGAATGTGCTCGCTGTACTGTGAGCAGATCTGAACTTGAGCTGACGGCACACCTTTGAAACGATCAAAAGGAAACTGCAAAACGTTTAGATGGACAAGATGGATTTTCGGGCGGTGTGTGATCTCGCGTGATATCACAAGGATCCAGCTGCAGTGCAACCAAGGCCACGCCCTATTCGCAATGTTAAACAGAAGTGAAAAATACAGTATGCTTCCGCCCTGTAGATCCGCTCCAAATGTAATGGGTTCTTCCTTGGCTGATGCTACACCCTTCCACCGAGCAGTGTTGTATTCCCGAGATCTGTCTTGGTCTCAAGACCACTTTTTGAAGGTCTCGGTATCTCAGAATCGATTGCATTTTTACTCGGTCTTGTCTCGGATTTAGGATTTTATTGACTAAAGTGCCTGTGCATTGTCTAATTTATGTGTTGACATCATTACTCTGATTGGACGTAAAACTTCCTGCTTCAAATGCAACCAATAACTGAAATCATTTCTAAAAAAATGGTAAAAGATGGAAAAGGAGTTGTTGAATACAGATGGATAAGCTGATTTCATCCCTCTGGTGTTCACCTCTGCAATTTCCTTTTGAGTATTTCATCAAAGCATTTCTCCTGATACACATATGGCAATAAAAGAGGTGAATGAAGAACGAATCTTAAGATGTTTTCCGTGGGTGTTTTTTTTTTTTAAGGGAATGGGGGATCTTTCGGATCAATTTGAGGAGTGCCTACGGTTAGCATTTTCCGCATTTGATCGTGGCATGAAGTGTGCGACTCGTACTGGTTTCGACTCGGTCTCAACCCCTCAAAGTCTTGGTCTTGTCTCGGTCTCGATACATACTGGTCTTGGTGAGGACTTGGTCTCAGTTTAGGTGGTCTTGTCCAAGGGTATAGCCGACACGGTACTTTCCATGCCGGTGCCATCTGTCCCCGACACTTACCTCTGAGTGGATTTGAACGCACCATAAGTAGGCGAGTGTGCACATTACTCAATACTTCCAACGTCCCTGTGAGTAATAGATTCAAATGTGAAAAAACGTCTTAACTTTTTGCATATTGAGGAACTCAAATTCTTGGTTTATTGGCAAGCTCCGCCTCCGTGTGGCCAGTTAAGATGTTAGCAGGTCTCCCTTTCGGCAAGATGTGGCAGTAAAACAGTATGGAACGGTTTATGGAAATGTCGGTGTTTCCATCAATCATAAATGAAATGTAGGCTACTTGGAGCACGTTTCCTCCCATCCAGGAATGTTGTGTGGACTAGACAGACCCTCCTCCACAGCGCTGTGGAGGAAGGTCTGGGTATGCAAGTACAAGTACAAAGACAGTAAAGTGCAATGAATGGAAAATAGGAATGAATACAAAACACATTCTACTTAAATATGCTAATATTCATATATTTAAAAAGGAACTGATGGTCTGTATGAAGTTTTAACTATAAATACTCGTCCTAACTACACCACTCCTCTTTAAATCAGCTCAGAGGGTCCGCGGGCCACATGTTGAGACTCCCAGCAGCAATAATAACACGTCTAGCCGTCTGTAAAGTGTGTGGTGATGATAATTCCCTACTGTCGGTTGAAATCGGCAGCATACTGTCTTGCTGTCGGTCCAAATCTCTGGGATTATGTTATTAAAGCCGTAATGCCAGAGTACAGTAGCTGCACACACGCACACACACACACACACACACACACACACACACACACACTGAAACAACCTGAGGAAAACAGATGCTTCTTGGTTTAAAGATGTTTTAATGGACATAATGGGGAAGTGATCCCGTCAGTTTTGACGATGTGTCGGAGTGTAAATGAACAGAGATGAAATCCAGACAAAGACAAACTGAACTCGCTAAAGTGGAAGCAGCTTTGAACAGCAGATGGAGAATATGTCGGGATAATGATAATGTCTGAGCGGGTGCGGTCGTCTTCAGATTTGTCTTTCGGTCGGGGGAACAGCTGAGGTCAAAGACGGTGGAAAACGAGGAGGAACAGATGGATGACGTGTCGGGATTATAACGTAAAGACACCAGCTGCTACGTAGGCTACTGAACACACCTACGTGTGCTCCAGGCTGCTGCCTTTAAACCATATTGGATTTGAATATGTGAGGAGTTCAGTAAAATGTTTAGGCTACAGCTGCTATCATTAGATCAAATTACAGTCTGCACATGGAGGATTTGGGGTTTAACGTTTAAAGATTTTTCAGATTAACAGAGACGTAGGGCTGCAACTAACGATTTTTTTTTTTTTACTGTCGATTAGTTTCTGGGAGAATGGATGAGTTGTTTGGTCTCTAAAATGTCAGAAAACGGTGAAAAATGTGGATCAGTGTTTCTCCAAAAAGCCCAAGAAGACGTCCTCAAACGTCTTGTTTAGTCCCCAACTCAAAGATCTTCAGTTTACTGTCCCAGAGGAGAGAAGAAACTAGAAGATATTCACATTTAACAAGCTGGAATCAGAGAAGTTTGACTTTTTTTATTAAAAAAATGACTCGAACCAATTAATTGATTATCAAAATAGTAACTAATGAATGAATCTTTGCAGCGATAAACCCCTTAACCCTCCGGTTGTCCTCAGGGTCTAATCTGACCCATTTTCAAAATGTTTCTAGTAGATTGTTCCGTACAACCATCACTCTTTACAAGTCAAATAAATGATCAGTTCACTATTTTCATTGAATTTGGGTGTTTAATTACATTTTCAAGCATTTGAAAAAGAAAATGACGAAAGAACGTTTAAAAAAAAAGGTGACAAAAGTGGCCGGGGTGGTTCAGTGGGTAGAGCAGGCGCACATGTACTGAGAGGTTTATGCCTCGACGCAGAGGTCCAGGGTTCGAATCCAACCTGTGATGATTTCCTGCATGTCTTCCCCCCCCCCCCTTTCTCACCTAGCTGTCCTGTCCATTAAAGGTGGAAATGCCCAAAAAAAAAGAAAAAAAAAGAAAAAAGGTGACCAAAAAAATGTAAAAACCTTCAAAAATGCAGTAAAAACCAACAGAAACATAAAGAACAAAAAAAAAAAAAAAAACGCCAGAACAGAAATCGACAAAACGTCGGAAAAAGTGACAAAAAATCCCCGGGAAATCTTCAAAAACAAAGTGTTGAAAAAGAACCCTTTGTTCTTTGTTCGTCCCCCCCCTCCTCCACACAGCTGCTAGTAGCCAAGGAGGACACGGAGGACTAAAACAACATGACGGACTCTTCAGAAGAGCTCATTATCTTCACTCCAGTTTCTGCGCGGGGAAGTCACCGGACGCCACAATCTTCTGAACATAGTCACACTGAGAAACACAGAGAGAGCTGAGTGGAGCTGATAGTATACATGAATATATATGGCTTTGAATTTTGGTCGTTTTATTCAATATCATAGTATCTGAAATGGTTTCAGAACAGTATATTGACTAAACGTCACTCAGCATCCATCCTCTGATCATAATTTCTGCTTTTTGCCAAACTAAAAAATTAGGTATAGTGTTATATGTCATTTAGCTGACGCTTTTACCCAAAGCGACTTACAATTGCTATATATATATATATATATATATATATAGATCAGAGGTGTCACGCCTCTGGAGCAACTAGGGGTGAAGTGTCTTGCTCAGGGACACGTTGGTTGATGTATCGCAGTGGGAATCAAACCTGGGTCTCCCACAGCAAAGGCATGTGTCGTATCCTCTGCGTCATCACCACCTCCAGTGTCATTCAAATGACGTTTATTGACCATGAATACAAAAAAGCGTTAAAAAGAGGAACAAACAATGTGTTTTTTTTTTAAGAAAGTGCCAAAATCATCAAGTAAAAGCGCCAAAAAAAAGTTAATTTTCAATTTCGTCCCCGGAAGGACGTCAAGGTAATGGTCGACAGGAAGAGGTCATTATCTTCGGGAAAGTCGCCAGACGCCACAGTCTTCTGAACATAGTCACACTGAGAACCACAGAGAGAGCTGAGTGGAGCTGAGAGTCTCAGTTAGCTTTGGAGCTCATTTAGTAACGGCTTGAATGTAACGGACGTTCATTAATATCAAAAAGTTACGCACTAAAGCTATAGCTGTAAAAATGTCCATTGGAAATCTGCGGAGCCTAGCAGGTATCACTGGGGGGGGGGCACACACAGTGTTTCTGTGTGTGTGCTCAGTTTACGTTTTTGTTTCAATTCATTCACACACATTCCCCGATACTGAGTTGCACGTGATTGGTTGCAAAAGAGAAGGGAGGGGCTAATGAAACAAATCACTGTTAACAATTAGCAGGCTGAAACACACACACACAGACAGAGAGACACACACACACACACAGACACACACACACACACAGACACACACACACACACACACACACACACACACACACACAGACACACACACACACACACACACACACACACACAGACACACACACACACACACACACACACACACACACACACACACACACACACACACACACACACACACACACACACACACACACACACACACACACACACACACACACACACACACACACACACACACACACACACACACACACACACACACACACACACACACACACACACACACACACACACTAAATGACCCAATCCAAGATCTAGTATTTTAGTGTAGTAAACCTTAACTGGAGGAAAGAAATGGAAGTATTTTGACAGTATACCTTTGTTTTGGTACTCGTTCTCCTTTCCTTTTTCTCCAGTTCCTTTTAGCTGAATGTCTCATTTCCTCTGAGTTGATTGGACGGTTATTCAGATCACCTGTTGTGCCGAGCGGCGGCTCCTAAAACCCTAAACAGAGATTGAGAGCAGCTTGGTGCGTTTCCTTTCTCGGCCAATCAGGGTGAGACAGAGGACTAAAGAGAGGTGGGGGCGCGGTACACCCAGGACAGTCTGATCCTCCCTCGACTCAGTGCAGACGTGGTTTTAGCAGACATCGTCAGCTAAAACTAAACGGTAGTAACAGAGACAACTTATCCGTTTGTCAAATCGTCTTTACAGCTCTACAGAGATTACATCAGATTCAGAGAGAGGACAGAGTTAACCGTCGCGCTGTCTTCGGTTGTGTCTTCCTGTCGTCCGTGCAACGTTTCGTTTTCTTTTTTTTCCCCAACGTTTTGGTTTTTTTTTTTTTCCAACGCTTTCCCTCGATGTTTATGTCTCTTTTCACAATGTTTTTGTGGAATTTTGTGTTGCGCTTTTTGGCGTTTTGGAGAATCTTTTTCTCCGACATTTTTGTCACTTTTTTTCAGCGTTCTTTGATATAAAAAAAAACTAATTTCAAATGTTATAAAGTCAGATAGAACAAAAAATTCAATTAAAGTAGTGAACTGATCATTTATTTTTAGGGCTGTCAATCGAAAAAATTTAATTACATACTCTGTGATTAATTAATCGAAATTAATCGCATACATAATTAACGGTGCCTGAACCGATACTTTTTAAGAAAGTAAAAAAAGAAAATAATAAAAAGGTACTAAACAACAGTTGGTGGCATTAAGGAACGGCTTGTTTATTGCTAAGGCCATATGGTCAACATTAAATGATTTAATAATAATGTATAACAATAACTTATTTCACTAGTAAATTGCTGTTGAACGACAAAAACAACAACAAGATGGGAAAAGGACATTTACAATAACTTCAAATGCACCACGAGGCTGTAGTTTACCAGTTTCATTGAACGCACCGTCTGTGTTTCTCCGACGGCAGCTGCAGATTGTTACATCCCGGTGTTGAATCCTCTACAGTGAAACACAGTCACACTTTACACCGTTTAGCGTTAGCTGTCAGCATTGTAACCGTGTTTAATCCAGCTAGCTAGCGGTAGGCTAACGTTAGCTGCTGTCGAGTATAGTGTTAACTAGCTAGCGGTAGGCTAACGTTAGCTGCTGTCGAGTATAGTGTTAACTAGCTAGCGGTAGGCTAACGTTAGCTGCTGTCGAGTATAGTGTTAACTAGCTAGCGGTAGGCTAACGTTAGCTGCTGTCGAGTATAGTGTTAACTAGCTAGCGGTAGGCTAACGTTAGCTGCTGTCGAGTATAGTGTTAACTAGCTAGCGGTAGGCTAACGTTAGCTGCTGTCGAGTATAGTGTTAACTAGCTAGCGGTAGGCTAACGTTAGCTGCTGTTGAGTATAGTGTTAACTAGCTAGCGTTAGGCTAACGTTAGCTGCTGTTGAGTATAGTGTTAACTAGCTAGCGTTAGGCTAACGTTAGCTGCTGTTGAGTATAGTGTTAACTAGCGTCACATGCAGCGGGGTTTGTGTTTCCTGTAACGTCTGTTTCAGAGCAGCAGAGAGAAGCGCAGACATATCAGTGACACCAGATTTTCGTCTGTATGCAAACGTCAATATGGAATGGATTAATCTGCATTAATTTTTTTAAGTTATTGACAGCCCTAGTTATTTTACTTGTGAAGAGCGTTGTACGGAAACATCCACGTGAAAATGTGGTTGAAACCCAAATTTCTGATTTATAGAAACTTTTGGCCACTTTCGTCAAATCTGACCCAAGGACAGCGGGAGGGTTAACGCTACATGCAGTGTTGTAATGTAACAAAGTACAAATACTTTTACTGTACTTACGTAGAATTGTCACATATCTGTACTTTACTTTGTTGTTTATATTTCTGGAAAATTCTACTTTTAGTCCACTACATATCCTAAATAAAATGTATACCTTCACTCTGATACATTTCCCCTCAGCGTCTTCGTTACTTGTAAGAAATGTTTTCGTACGTTGGAGTGAAAGATAAAAGTAATGATTCTGTTTTTCTCTTTGTTGATGTCAGGCTTCAGATGTTTAACCTTCCCGTCGACCAACCACGTCACCAGAGA
Organism: Sander vitreus; assembly: GCF_031162955.1. Taxonomy (NCBI): domain Eukaryota; kingdom Metazoa; phylum Chordata; class Actinopteri; order Perciformes; family Percidae; genus Sander; species Sander vitreus. Next base: position 34,265,827 of record NC_135857.1, on the reverse strand, counting down.
GCGTTTGGGTTGCATTTGTTTACAACAAAGACGGCTGCCGCTGGAGAACTGAGACGTGTAGATCGCGTCTGTTATAGAAGATATCGACAGCGTGTTCATTTTAAAAGAGGAACAGAGAACCGCGATCGTGGTATTTGTCGATCGGAAAGATGTTTTTGCCGTCTTTCCTACGGGATTCTAGCCTGGCTCCTTTCCTTCAGTACTACGTCTGGGTTTGTGGTATATTCTTGGGTTTTCTCCGGTCAAATCTTTACCGGTCCAATCAGCGAACAGAGGGCGTGGCTGAGAACGATGACGTTGAGGTCGTGCGCTAGTTTGAGTTGTAGTTCTGTAATGGCGGCGGAGAAAGATGCGAGCGAAGCCATTTGGTCCGTTGTGGCGACGCTGCCGAACATCCAGAAGTTAAAGCCCGAGCAAGAACAATCTTTGCTGAGTTGTGTTGGTGGCCGTGATGTTGTGGCCCTCCTCCCCCACGGGGTTCGGGAACAGTTTGATTTTTCAGCTTGTTCCGTTAGTGGTGAAGGAGTTGGCTAAGGCTAACGCTAGCGATGCTAAGCCGACGTCACGACCAAACGTTAGCGATTGGTTCTGGCAGATCCAGAGTGGCTCTGGGCAGATCCAATAGTTTTAAACTTCAACAGAGTACCCGCCTTCAAGGAAGTTAACACTTGTCAATGGATAGTGGCCAGACTCTCTGGACCAATAAAATGGACCAGAGTCTGGTAGGACCGGGCTAATGGACCAGAGTCTGGTAGGACCAGGCTAATGGACCAGAGTCTGGTAGGACCAGGCTAGAGTACCAGAGTCTGGTAGGACCAGGCTAATGGACCAGAGTCTGGTAGGACCAGGCTAATGGACCAGAGTCTGGTAGGACCAGGCTAGCAGGAATTGGCAAAAGTTCGCTCAACATACGTTACATACTCCGTTGCTCTGATTGGTTGGAGGTCTATCCGTTGCTCTGATTGGTTGGAGGTCTATCCGTTGCTCTGATTGGTTGGAGGTCTATCCGTTGCTCTGATTGGTTGGAGGTCTATCCAGTTGAGTGTAGAGGCATTTTCTTTCCTGGTTCGGTTGAAACACGCCCCATAATCACAGCCCAACGGAGCCGTATCAGCATATTCTGGGTCCGACAGCCCTTTGTGGGTCGGCCCAGACTTCTTCCCTTTTGGGCAGACCTCCAGTTAATTTGTGTGAATAAATATTCATTGTTGACATTAAAAGAAAAAGAAACATCAGACGAGAAAAACATAATCTCTTCCAAGTTTTAATTAACTTCTGATTTATTTCCAAACAGCACTTCACATAATCAATGGGTTGTTTTTTTTTTCAACTTTCAGCGACAGCAAACAGATGCTGCGGTGCGATATGAAAACACACACACAGACATCAAACGTGAGTTTCTCATTGGTACAAAATCCACACTTCGTCTTTCACATTGATTACCAGCCAACGTTATCACAAAGGCTTTTTAAATGAGCGTAATTACTTAAAGCGACGTCTCCACATTTCAGACCAGAAACTTAATGATTCAGAAGGAAACAGCTGTTTAGTTTAAACTATTTTCATTACTTTTCCCCTTTCAACTAAATTGTTAACAAACCCAATAAACAAATACTGCTCTGTGCTCCCACACTCTGGCACATATTTTACTGTAATGAGTTAAAAAAAAAAAAAAAACTCATTCTCATATGCTGACGCTGGCATTACTTGGCTTTTATACCACAGTCTGGAAGTACGCAGACAGTGACAGAACGGCTCGGTACTTCACTGCACGTTCACAATCTGAATCTCCTTTATGAGTGCACCTGTAAGAAAATATATGGTAACTGGGACAGACAGACACCACTGTCATAGAAAATGTGACACACGAGACTGGGACAGAAGGTGTGTGTGTGTGGTAGGTAAATACTGACGCTTGTCTCTCAACGTCAGATACAACACAAAAATCAAAAATCCCCCTTCAGCGTCTGTATGGAACGCACCGGGCAGATCAGCAGCTTGACCTGTTGCTCTGTAAGATGACGTGTTAAGAGGGACAACGGTAGAGAGTAGTGTGAGTATCTTTTCCTTACCCTAACTGTCCCATTCTTTTGCTGCATGTCAGTTAAACCTACGTCCCGACCCAGAGCGCCAAAAAAGTGACGCCAAGAGTCCCAACGAAAGGCGTTTAGATATGATTTTTAGCGTTACTAACAAACGCCAAAGGCACATGCCCGAGTGTCCGTGTTTTACGCGATGGGTAGTGAGAATGTGTTGGGATGTCCCCTCACCTCCCCGCTTTCTTTGTGTTGGCCAAACCATAAAATAAGAAATCATTTTCATTCACAGTCTGAGTAAAACGCCCCTGAACGTGAACAGTTTATTATTAATGGAGTGAATTGAACAGGAAACCAAAAAGCTGAAACGAACCGCACAACAAAAGAAAAGAATGGAGGAAAAAAACAAAACAATTGATATATTAACATTATAACATATTACATTAACGTCCATGTTTTTCTTCACAATCGCAGGTATCAACCCAACAGAAGCCCAGAACAGCTCGCGTCGTGGCGACAGTGAAAAATCACATTTCTACAACGGTGAAAAGAAAACGAGCCGCTCCTCTGCATCCAATTTGTCAAAATATACTGTGTATATTATCTGTCTATATATATATATAGAAATATATAAATAAAGCAATACAAATAAAAAGAGCCGGTGTGCCGCTGTGATGGATTCTACTCCCAGTGTTATGTACAATCAAGGCTTACAAAGCTCATAAAGTCGGGGGTTAAATCCCACACAGACGCCGCGGCCGCCTCTTAAAACAAACCTTTCCGTCCGTCCGTCTCTCCCTCCGCACACGTGCATTTCATCAGCCGTCCTTTCCTTTTTAATCCACCTTGTACACTGACGTTAATCTGTATTATTCATCTTTTAAAACCCTCCTCCCGCTCCGAGTTCCCTCCGTTCGGCCGAGCCTCGTCTGCTTTACTCCATCTTGGACATCTCGAACTTTGTCGTCAAGGTTTCCTGCAACAGAAAAACAAAACCGTCGTATCGAATCACTTCTGGATTACAGCGGCGGAGAAACTTGGTTGTTTTTGGTGGGGGTGAAAAAAGCTAGACGTGTTGAATCATTCAAAGCGACAAATGTTAAAGAAAGCAACAAGCGATGACACAACTGTTGGGGGAAAAAAACGCGTCAAAAAAGCGACAAATGTTGGAAAAAGCGACAGAAATGTCAAAAAAAAGTGGCAGAAAGCAACAAATGATGACAAAGAAAGCGTCAAAAAAGCGACAAAAATGTTGGGAAAAAATGTCAAAAAAACCCCAACACAAATGTTGGAAAAAACCCATCAAAATATACAATAAAAATGTTGGGAAAAAAAGTCAAAAAAAGTGACAAATGTTGCAAAAAAAGAGTCAAACGTTGAAAAAAAAACGACAAAAATGTAAAAAAAAAAAAAAATCCAAAACAAATAAAAAAAAAGATAAAAACTTTAAAAAAAAAAAAAAGTTTTACAACTATGTTTTCCCAAAATGATGTAGAGCCGGAAAAATACGTGTATAATAGTGTAGTAATAATAGTGCATCTAGGTGCCATAAATGAAGTTGGAGAACAATAAGAGACAAACAGGATGTAAACAAAGCAACAATTAAGTGAAAGAAATGTCACCAAAAAAAAAACTTTGAAAAAAGGGAATAATTATCATGTTTTTCTCAAATGATGTACAGATTGTTACGGAGGCATTCTTTTATCAAATGGCTTAATAAAACCGTGCATATAGGTGCTGTAAATACAGATGTTCCGATACCGATACTGCCTCAAACGCTGGTATCGGTATCAGGAAGTACTGGAGTTAATGCTGATACATCTGATACCACGTAATAAAGCCCTAAAGAAAATCTACGTTAAAGTAGTTTATTTACGTTCTTTCTCCGTTACAACTGACTGTCAAACTGCAGAATTAAAGAAACTTCTGGGGCGTTCATTGTTTGTGTTTGTTCATGTTTCACAAAGATAGAACATAACGTATATGACACATTGGTATCGGATCGGTATCAGGAAGCAAAGAATGGTATCGGACCATCTCTAGCTGTAAATGGAGCATCCCCCCCCCCCCCTATCATGATGAATGAAACGTGTGGCAGGTTAGGGGGCAGATTTCTCCCTAAATGACCTCTTGTGTTAACTTTGTTTTTGCGTTTAAAATGCCAATATTTCTTCTACACATTTCCGGCTCTTATTTCTACGTCCCATATTTTCTGATATAAAACTAAAAGTTTAAACGGGTCAATGTGACCCGAAGTCAACACAAGGGTTAAATAACGAGTGCGTTGCATAATCTGCCATAAGGACAAGGAGTTAGGACGATTAATTCCCCTTAATTTCATCTTCTAATGA
>NC_135857.1:34248940-34256440 GCF_031162955.1 Sander vitreus | reverse complement strand
GGTAACGTTACTTTTTGACGTTCAACACCCCCACCCCTAACCTGACTCCGCCAGATGGATTGCTTCGCATTTGCTCGGCATGTCCATCTGGGAACTTTCCGTTGGACAACTTTTAGGAAGGGACGAAAATCCTGGTTAGCTGATTGGATAAACCATGTCTCTCACCGCCTATGTTGGTGATGGACGGGCCAAATCAACCAATCAGATCAACGATGTATCAAACTCTTGCCCGAAACCAGTCGGGAGAAGAGCAACAACATCTTCTCCTCCGAGAAAAGCCTCCAGTGCCGTTTTTCGCTCTTCTTTCAATGAAGGAATACTTTCTAATTCGGATACAACGTGCGCGATAGCTACGCTCATCTCATCCGTGGAAGCCGCCACGCTGTTCAGACTGAACAGTCGCTTCTCGTTGCGTCAGCGTCACACCTAAACCCGCCTCAAAACCAACGCCGATTGGTCGGTCGTTTGGCGAACGGCTCCAAATTTACTCCGTCTCAAGATGCCAGAATGATCTGCGAGCGGAAAACTGGAGCTCGCCAGATCAGGACGGTCTCACGAGACTACCCCCACCCCCACTGCTGAAAGCAATTCTAGAGGAAACACTGCAATAACTATTATGTTTCATTCTCCTTTTGACTGACGAGGTCAATCGAACGAATGATTATCCACGTGTTTAAAGACAAAACTCATCATTGAGTTGCTAAAATGACACGGAAGATAATGTTGGTGCTTCGTTTCTCTATCTGTGCTGTATCTGCAGGTAGAAACAGAAACGTACCACTTTGTTGGCTTTGGCCGTGCCGTTGCTCTCGTTTTTGGCGCCCCTCATTTTCATCCCCTCTGGAGACGCAGGAGTCAAAAACAAACACCCAGATGAAAACATATGGAGGTGAGCTAACTAACTAATCAACTAACTAACTAAACAACAATCAAAGTAACTAAACAACCTACTAAGTGAATGGGAGAGCACTGAGGGCGGTAGAGAGGAGAGACAGGAGTAACATAGGAAGGGAAGAGAGGAGGCAACAGGTTAGGAAGGAGGGAGGAAGCGAGGGAGTAAAGGAGGAAAGGTTTCTGACCGAAAGCCTCGTTCATCATGGGCTCCTTCTCCTCTTCCTCACTCTCTTCATCCAGCAGAGGACTGAAGGCATACCTGACACCCGGACAGGGAGAAACAAACCGGCTTTACTTTGCAGTTAAACAGGAGAAGAAAAAAACAAAGAAAACAGCCCCGACATCACCCCTTACCTCTGGTTATTGGCTGACGGTCGCCATAGGAACATGATGACCAATAGGATGATGGAGAACAAGAAGCGCCAGAACGCATCATCTATCCACAGCTCCCTCCAGTCCTAGAGAGAGAGAGAGAGAGAGAGAGAGAGAGAGAGAGAGAGAGAGAGAGAGAGAGAGAGAGAGAGAGAGAGAGAGAGAGAGAGAGAGAGAGAGAGAGAGAGAGAGAGACAGACAGACACAGAGAGAGAGAGAGAGACAGAGAGAGAGAGACAGACAAACAAACAGACAGAGAGAGAGAGAGAGACAGACAAACAAACACAGACAGAGAAAGAGAGAGAGAGACAGACAGACATTTTTATTGAAAACACTTCATTTACAGGAAGAAAAAAAGACTGAAGATGATAAACGTTTCTGTCCCTTCTGGCCTGAATCTCTCCCAGAGAATAACTCTGAATAAGAAGAGGGGAGTCCCACAATTGATCTGCAAAAATATCCTAATGAAGGGGGACAAGAGCCCTTTGTTTATGATACAAGTATTATGGGAAGGACACTTGAATTTCAGCTCAAAAAACCTATGAATGAAAACGCCTGAAACCATCATCATTTAACCCTTCGGATCAAACTGTTTCTACCCTGTCACGTTCAACAGCACATGTGTTTTGCATTTTAACCTTTATTTATTCAGGGAAGGTTCACTGAGAGGCAGCCTCTCTTTTGCAGGAACGCCCTGATCACATTCACACAGTTCCTCATTCATACCTGGAAGCTGCCCAGTACAACCGCAGTCTGATCTGCTGGCCACTGAGCAGCTCCACTGGAGCGCTTGGAGGTTAAGGGCCTTGCTCAAGGGCACCTCAGTGGTGGTGATGAGGGCTGTTACATTTTTAAATGGTTTGTAAACGGGGGGGGGAACTGAAGACATTATATCCAACCACCAGACTCCTTTGACAAAAAAAACGTCCTTTTACCTCTATGAACACAGGACTTGCTGCCTCTATCATGGATGTGTTTACTACTGTTGCCAGGCAGCCTGCTCGCGAAATCCCCCCCCTGTGGCCACGCCAAGACCTGCCCTTCAATAGCTACTGTTGGCCAGGCGTCCATGCTTACGCAAGGTAACGTAACCCCATTCATACAGGTCCTATCCCCTGACCAATCGGCTATCCTAACCTTAACCACTCGAGGTCAATGCCTAACCCCAACCAATCGAGCTGCTATTGAGGGGCGGGTCTTGGCGTGGCCATAGTAGGGGAAAAAATGTTGCAGCCTGAGCTTCTTTACTTCCGCTCTCTTCTTCTCTACTACTTCTTGCTTATTCACAGACTATTTTCTTTGCACGCCCCCAGTGTTTTCGGAGAACACTGCAATGAACAATGCGTTGAGCGTGAACGTCTCCATGCATGTATGTAACTACGGAAGCCCGCGCGAGTATAACCAAGGCTTCAGCATCCGTTCGCACAAACCTTAACCCCTATGATGTTTCACAGGCTTCCACACAGCCGTTTACAAACTAGAGCCCGACTGAAATGTATCGGCGGGCCGATATTATCGGCCGATATTAGGCATTTTCCAAACTCAGGGTTCATACGCAGTTTAACCAATACTTTTTGGCAGATTTCCATGACTATGTATTCCTGAAAATGTCAGTGGACATTACACAATAAGAATAGAAATCTGTGTTAAGGTTTCCCCCTCAGAGGTTTAACAATGAAATGAATGACAATGTATGTTGTTCATAGTGGGAGTCGTAATATCGCGCCCCGAATAGAACGGTGAGGTTAGGACGACGTGAAATACATTTATTAATCACATATTATTATGCTGTGTTAAAAAAAACAAAAATCCATGACTTTTCCAGGTTTTTTCAAAACGTATGAACCCTGCAAACTATCGGTATTGGCATTTATAACGGCCGATAAATGAACATTTCAACCATGGTCTGAGTGGTGGTGTTGCATCGTCTGTCCACCAGAGGGCGCTCTACAGCCTCCTGTTGGCAACCCTCGTGTTTAACCCTTTAAGTTTCATTTAATTGTATTTTTATACATTTTATTTATCAGAACGTTAATATATTTTGATGTTCTGTTGTGACAATAAAACAAACACGTTTATTTTTAAACTGAATTATCATATTATCTTAGTGAAGACTCATAACTACAAATAACTAATGGTAGGGAAATCTGGACGTTTTGTTACACGTTTCTGGATTTAAAAAAAGAAAAGAAATATCGGCTGATATATCAGAATATCGGATTTTTAAATCACCAAATATTTGTATTGATATCGGCCTTAAAAATCCTTTATCGGTCGCTCTATTACAAAGTAATAGGAACGCCAATTTAAAGAGGGTTGAACTGTCGTAATGGGATAAGAGTTGGCGAGCCGTTTTAACAGCGTAGCTTACTAACCAACCGAGCGACCTGAGCTGTACTACATCCTAGTCGAGTACTCACAGACAGACACGTAGACCGTCTGAAGGTCTTGGTGCTCCAGATGATGAAGATGACCGATGCTGGAAAAAAACAAAAACCACATATCTGAGCTTCAAAGATATGAAATGTGTTTCTTGGGATATTAGAATAATAGAAAACACGTTATGGTCCCAGAGGGGAGATTTGTCTCGGGCATAGCGCTACAATCTGCTGCTTCACAACACAAACGTGTGAAGGAGAAACCATTCTTAAAACTAAACATAAGATCAACATAAGAGCAACTAAGAATCTTAGGACACATTATGACTGTACAGACAACACGACATCATAAACAAGTGGCTAATAATTAAAGTGCAAAGTGCAAAAAAGGGCCTGTGTATTTATTGCACGTTGCTCTGTTGTGTAAAGACTCTTGATCAGCAGCTTGATAGAGGTTGGGATAAACGATAACTTAAGTCTGTTTGTTTTATCAACACGTTCTCACTCCGAACTTGTAAAATACGGACGCTTGGGCAGTGGCTGTCAGCGTCAGATACGACGTAAAAAGCTCCCTTCAGCGTGTGTGATGAACGCAGCGGGGAGAGCAGCAGCTACGCGGCGCCTGAAGATGACGTAGCATTAAGAGCGACTACGGTAGAGAGTAGTAAGCCTGAAAATCTGCATAGGGAGGTTGGTTGGGGGGGTGGACGGGTCAAACAACACAGGACTTTCACCCCGGAGACTGGGGATCGTGTCCTGCGTGTCACTTTACCTAAACCCAACTGTCCCGTTCTTCTTTTCCTAAACCCAACTGTCCGTTCTTCTTTACCTAAACCCAACTGTCCCGTTCTTCTTTACCTAAACCCAACTGTCCCGTTCTTCTTTACCTAAACCCAACTGTCCCGTTCTTCTTTACCTAAACCCAACTGTCCCGTTCTTCTTTACCTAAACCCAACTGTCCCGTTCTTTACCTAAACCCAACAGTCCCGTTCTTCTTTTCCTAAACCCAACTGTCCCGTTCTTCTTTACCTAAACCCAACTGTCCCGTTCTTGACCTAAACCCAACCGTCCCGTTCTTTTTTACCTAAACCAACCGTCCCGTTCTTTTTTACCTAAACCAACAGTCCCGTTCTTCTTTACCTAAACCCAACAGTCCCGTTCTTCTTTACCTAAACCCAACTGTCCCGTTCTTCTTTACCTAAACCCAACTGTCCCGTTCTTTACCTAAACCAACTGTCCCGTTCTTTACCTAAACCCAACTGTCCCGTTCTTGTCCTGCGTGTCATGGAAACGTAAGCCCACCCACGACCTTTTCATAAACCTAACAAAAACCACATATCTGAGCTTCAAAGATATGAAATGTGTTTCTTGGGATATGAGATATTAGAATAATAGAAAACTCGTTATGGTCCCTGAGGGGAGATTTGTCTCGGGCATAGCGCTACAATCTGCTGCTTCACAACACAAACAAATCTATCAACTAGCGTTGCTCTGATTGGTTGTAGCGCTATCCTATTGCATGCAGAGGGAATTTGAAAGACAACCGTTTATCCCGCCCCTCAGATTGAGCCCTGCCAATGGGGAGTTCCCAGACCCAACATCTGGACGTGGGTCTGGCTAGTCAGGGTACCCGGCCTAGGCAGAAGTCCATGAAAGAGAGGGTTGATTAGTTTAAGACAATGAAAGGTATTTTGCGTACCTATGACGGCGAAGATGAGCGTGTTGGTGAAGTGTCTGTAGAGAGACAGCTTGACCACGTTCCTCCGCAGCCTCAGCAGCTTCATCGTCTGGGCCAGACTCACAAAGATGTGGCGACACGGTCAAGGAACATGGACCACAGGTTCAACAAAGTAAACAAACAGTACCGGCTGGACTCTGGGTTTGAACGCTGTGTGACGGCACAGCGAAGCCAAAACGGAGAGGTTTAAACCCTCAGGGCAGAGAGTTGTTAACATTTTTAACACGCTGCACATTGTTTCTCTGCAACTGCAGAAATGTCCAAATTCTGAGATTGTTTTTTTGAATGATGGATATAAACACTTGCAGCCAAACGTATATTCAAACTGGTCATATCATAACTTTGGTTAATTACATGATATTAGCATTGAGGGTGCAGAGGTTTTTTTTTGCTTGAAATCAATTATACACATAGAAGAAAGCAAAACAATTGGAAAAATTAAGGAAGAGCGAGAGAGGGAGAGAGAGACAGAGAGACAGAGAGAGAGAGACAGAGAGAGAGAGACAGAGAGAGAGAGACAGAGAGAGAGAGACAGAGAGAGAGAGACAGAGTGAGAGAGAGAGAGAGAGAGACCGAGAGAGAGAGAGAGAGAGACAGAGAGAAAGAGAGAGGGAGAGAGAGACAGAGCAAGAGACAGAGAGAGACAGAGACAGAGAGAGAGAGACAGAGAGAGAGAGAGGACAGAGAGACAGAGAGAGAGAGAGAGACCGAGAGAGAGACAGAGTGAGAGAGAGAGACAGTGTGAGAGACAGAGAGAGAGAGAGCGAGAGACAGAGACCGAGACAGAGAGAGAGACAAAGACAGAGACAGAGAGAGAGAGAGACAGACAGAGAGACAAAGACAGAGACAGAGAGAGAGAGACAGAGAGAGAGAGAGGACAGAGAGGACATTTGTAATAAAAGGAAAGTGCAGTCGTGGATATCCACCAGCAGAGGGTAGAGTCGAGCACAGCCAGAGGAATAGCAGCCAGGAGCACTACGTCACCTTCAGCCTACAGGGGAAGAAAAGAACGGCAGGGTGAAGAAAGAAAGGGTAAAGAGATCAAAGGGAGATACGAGAAGTGTGCAAGACAGTAGGATGTGGAAAGACTGTGCGACGGAGAGGACGAGGAGGAGGAAGATAAAGAAGTGCGGCGAGGCAGGGGAAGAGAGGGAACTTATTAAGCAGCTACAGTTATTCTTGAAACAAGCTTGTTTCGTTCAACAGGGTGTACCAGGTGGGTGGGGTTTACCAACAGATTTAGTTTCATGTGGCATGTTTGCAGGGCTTTCCAGAGACTTATAAGCCGAATAAAAGTGTATTCAATGCGAGCGTCAAATGAACTAAGATCTCAGATCTAATGATCGTAGGTTCAGCAAACGATCTGTTGTAGACACAGAGATGTTAATAACAATGATGTACAATTGCATTTTTTTTTTTTTTTTTTATTAAAAAATGTCACATTTTCTTGAGGGAAAGAGCCTTAAACCTCCTGAGAAATACGTGCACCTAAGTCTTCCATGAACCTAGGAACATCCTGGAGTCAAATCTGCAGCGTACAATGAGCAGAAAGGAGCTGGAAGCCCGACAGACAGACAGACAGACAGACAGACAGACAGACAGACAGACAGACAGACAGACAGACAGACAGACAGACAGACAGACAGCAGTTGTTTTTGTGACATGTAGTGTTGTGAGGTTTTTAAATGTAGCTCACGCTGTGCATTACGAGGCGTTTACGTGGTGGCCAATACAAAATAATAAAAAGGAGTTGTTGCACGTTACATGAACGTAGAGCCGGGCAATATGTTGATATTATATCGATATCGTGATACGAGACTAGATATCGTCTCAGATTTGGGATATCGTAATATCGTGATATGACGTAAGTGTCTTTTCCTGGTTTTAAACGCTGCATCACAGTAAAGTGATGTCATTTTCTGAACTCACCAGACTGTTGTGTCATTATGTCCACATTACTGATGATTATTTATCAAAAATATTTTGTGGAAGCACCAATAGTCAACACTGCGATATCGTTGCGGTATCGATATCGAGGTATTTGGTCCAAAAAACATCGTGATATTTGATTTTCTCCATATCGCCCAGCTCTACATGAACATACACCATTTTGGTTAC
>NC_135857.1:34223940-34246440 GCF_031162955.1 Sander vitreus | reverse complement strand
ATCCACGACGCTCCAATCCGGGATTGCTCCGTTGCCGCCGGAAATTCTGCCAGATGTCCCTCTTTTAGGCCGCATGTCTGTCCCCTTCCTCTGTCTCGGTGTTGGCGTTCTAACCTCCGGTGGATTTCTGAGGACTATGGTTAACTCCTCAGACCTCTGCAGGGTAAATCCAGACAGCTACCTAGACTATCTGTCCAATCTGAGGTTTCTGTTGCACGACTAAAACAACCTTTGAACGTACACACGTTCCACCAAAACAAGCTCCTTCCAGAGGCTGTTTAGCAGAGGCGCCGTGGCTCCATCCGGAGCTTTGCCCCGCCCACGATGACTGTGATTGGTTTGAAGAAATGCCAATAAACCAGAGCAGGTTTCCCACCCCGTCCAGGAATGCTGTGTGGACTAGCCAGACTAGGAACTAGAAGAGGGAATCCACTGGCTCCAACTACGTCATGCTAGCTTGTTGGGGAGGGAGTGCTCCTTCGTGTTGAAAGGAGTCCCATCTGAGGAGCAGGAAATAGAAATGAGAGTGGCGGACTGACTGACCTCTTTACGAGGGACGGCAGCGTTCCCAGTTTCAGCCGGAACGCTTTCCTTCTGCACCGCGGCGGCCTGGGAGAAAAACATCTGCGAGTCAAACGTTTAATATATCAACATCGAAAATAAATGGAGAACTTCAAAAACCAGGGATTCTTTTAAAGCTTTAGTGCGTAACCCGTTTTATTCTAATGAACGTACGATACATTTAAGCCATTGCTCAAACAGCCCTCTCTGTGTTCCTCAGTACGACTATGTTCAGAAGATTGTGGCGTCCGCAGACGCTCAAGATTTTTTTATGCTTTTGGCTCTTTTGTCACTTTTTTCAACTATTTCTGTTACATTTATGGTCATTAAACTTAATGTCTATGACACTTTACCTCATTTTTGAGTTAGAAACTGGCCGGTGGCCAGTGTGCAGTCACAGAAGGCTTGTATCACATGGACGCGCCGACAGTGTTGTTGTCATTACTTAGATTTCCTCATGGGGGCGACAGAAACTACGCACTGTAGCTTTAAATGGCCGATGTTTCAGAGTTGGTCTATGAAAATCTCATTCACTAAAATAATCCTCCGTGTCCTCCTTGGCTACAAGTAACTCTGTGTGTGTGTGTGTGTGTGTGTGTGTGTGTGTGTGTGTGTGTGTGTGTGTCTGTGTGTGTGTGTGTGTGTGTGTGTGTGTGTGTGTGTGTGTGTGTGTGTGTGTGTGTCTGTGTGTGTGTGTCTGTGTGTGTGTGTGTCTGTGTCTGTGTGTCTGTGTATGTGTGTCTGTGTCTGTGTGTGTCTGTGTCTGTGTGTCTGTGTGTGTGTGTCTGTGTGTGTGTCTGTGTGTGTCTGTGTGTGTGTGTGTGTGTGTGTGTGTGTGTGTGTGTGTGTGTGTGTGTGTGTGTGTGTGTGTGTGTGTGTGTGTGTGTGTGTGTGTGTGTGTGTGTGTCTGTGTGTGTGTGTGTGTCTATGTGTGTGTGTGTTTGTGTCTGTGTCTGTGTCTGTGTGTGTGTGTGTGTGTGTGTGTGTGTGTGTGTGTGTCTGTGTCTGTGTGTGTATGTGTGTGTGTGTGTGTGCCTGTGTGTGTGTGTATGTGTGTCTGTGTGTGTGTGTGTGTGTGTGTGTGTGTGTGTGTCTGTGTCTGTGTGTCTGTGTGTGTGTGTGTCTGTGTCTGTGTGTGTGTGTGTGTGTCTGTGTGTGTGTGTGTGCAGTAACAGTGGTGTTGTCATTACATTTCCTCATGGGGGGGGGCCGACAGAAACTACGCACCGTAGCTTTAAGAGAACAGTTTTAGTTTGTAGCAGAAAAGAATGACAAAGCACAGAGGCTATGTTTTGGGGTTTTAAGCGTAGTTTTGAGCCAAAAGCGATCTCCGTGCACAAAAGTGTTTTGTATCTCCAGTAGAAGAACTCATCTCTGTTTAAACTAACACGCCCCAAAACCAAAATATCTCATCAACATCCTGGTACACTGGGCGTAAACAGGAGGCAGCGCGGCGACTCCGCCCACTGCTGGTGGTTGCCATGGTGTTGTGTGAGTGAGTTGAACGTGCACACCTTTGGTTTTACAGCGTCCGCATCTCTCCTCCGCCTCCTGCTTCCTAAATTCTTCTCCGTGATTGGCTGAAAAACAAACGGAAAAAGGAAAATACGTTTAACACACTTAGTGCTTAAAGATAACTACAACTGCAGTACGTTGGTTTGGAGTAGCGATAGAGACGAGTAACAAACACGGGCTGGGTTATTTATTTTAAAAGGTGCAGTAAGTAAGACTTATAAAAGTAACTTTCTGTCATATCTGCTGAAACTGACCCCATGTTCCAGTAGAACTACATGAAGCAGGTCATTAAAAAAAACCTGGATCCTCTGGCTCCACCTACAGGCTGTAGTGGGATTTACAGAAATCCACAGCTGCCTGTTCAGATGCACCAATCAGGGCCGGGGGGGGTGTCTAACTGTTCAGATGCACCAATCAGGGCCAGGGAGGGGGGTGTCTAACTGTTCAGATGCACCAATCAGGGCCAGGGGGGGGGGGGCTAACTGTTCAGATGCACCAATCAGGGCCAGGGGGTGGGTGTCTAACTGCGTGTCAATCACTGCTCATGCACACATATTCATTCTCCCTTGTGGGGGGAGGGGCTTAGGAGACCGTTTTGGGCTTTAGTGGAATGCGGGGAGGGACTGAGAAGTTGTTGATGTTCAAAATGTTTGGCGAAGTCCTGGATCTTCGCTGTCCTACCTACAGCACCTTTAATTATTGGAGGGAACGGAAATGTAATACAGTATACTATACACACATATTCTTCAGATTTTACTTCGCCAAACCAGAAGGACTGGACGCCTGCGTGCAGGGTGCCAGCAGGGCGTGATTATATCTGACAGAAAGTGTGGAAACAAAAGAGCCAGAGAGCTATGAATGTCTGTTATCACAGAACAGGCTTGCAGAGTTCGGACAGAGTCCACAGACGTTTGTCAAACTCCTGCGAAACAGGAAACTCTTGGATTTACTGGATTCTCCTCTGAGACTCCACTGACGCTAAAAAGTCTTCAGAGTGGTGAGTCAGCGTGGGCGGCCATTTGCTTCTTCGTTTTTATGTGCAGCTCTGGCTGAGACAGACGGGTAGAGAGACAGGAGACAGGTAGCGAGACAGAAGGCAGGTAGAGAGACAGAAGGCAGGTAGAGAGACAGAAGGCAGGTAGAGAGACAGGTAGCGAGACAGTTCGAGAGACAGAAGACAGCTAGAGAGACAGAAGACAGGTAGAGAGACAGAGAGACAGGTAGAGAGACAGGAGACAGGTAGAGAGACAGAGAGACAGGAAGAGAGACAGGAGACAGGTAGAGAGACAGGTAGAGAGACAGAAAACAGGTAGAGAGACGGAGAGACAGATGACAGGTAGAGAGACAGAGAGACAGATGACAGGTAGATAGATAGAAGACAGGTAGAGAGACAGGAGATGGGTAGAGAAACAGGTAGAGAGACAGAGAGACAGGTAGAGAGACAGAAGACAGGTAGAGAGACAGAAACAGATGACAGGTAGAGAGACGGAGAGACAGATGACAGGTAGAGAGACAGAAGACAGGTAGAGAGACAGGTAGAGAGACACGAGATAGGTAGAGAGACAGAAGACAGGTAGAGAGACGGAGAGACAGATGACAGGTAGAGAGACAGAAGACAGGTAGAGAGACGGAGAGACAGATGACAGGTAGAGAGACAGAAGACAGGTAGATAGATAGAAGACAGGTAGAGAGACAGGAGATGGGTAGAGAAACAGGTAGAGAGACACGAGATAGGTAGAGAGACAGAAGACAGGTAGAGAGACGGAGAGACAGATGACAGGTAGAGAGACAGATGACAGGTAGAGAGCCAGATGACAGGTAGAGAGCCAGAAGACAGGTAGAGAGACAGGTAGAGAGACAGGAGCAGGAAGTGTCTCACCTGTTCCTGCAGCAATTCCGTCAGTCGAGTTTTCATCTCAAATTCATCCAGACCGAACTGTGTGATAAAACAAGCGCACCCTCTTAAGAAACAGCAGCACACACACACTCAATGTATTACTTATTGTTTGCACTGTGAGTCAGAGTGTGTGTGTATGTGTATGTGTGTGTGTGTGTGTGTGTGTGTGTGTGTGTGTGTGTGTGTGTGTGTGTGTGTGTGTGTGTGTGTGTGTGTGTGTGTGTGTGTGTGTGTGTGTGTGTGTGTGTGTGTATGTGTGTGTGTGTGCGTGTGTGCGTGTCCCTGTTTATTACCGTTTGGGGGCTTATGTGCGGCTGGCAGGTGATTGGACGATATTGGTGAACAACATAATATCCACTTCCTCCTCCCTGGATGACCTTCGTCGAGTTGAAGTAATTCTTTGCCCCGTTCGCCTGGAGACAAACAAACAAACACACAAACACATAAGAAAGAGGACAGAGAGACGTGCAGCACGGAGCTGTTATTCACCCGTATAAGGAATCTAAATGATATTTGTCCCGACGTATCGACTTTCCCCGCATTGAGGCAAAAATCATAATCACATATATGGTGAAATAGTAAAATCCTCATTATTTAACACGTTTACTCGTTGACTTTTGGAAAGATGTTGCAGTGTTTCCTTTAGGATTTGTTTAAGCAGTGTTTTTGGCGGGTTTTTTGTAGCCTGACGTAGTCTGATACGGCTCCGTTGGGCTGTGATTATGGGGCGTGTTCCAACCGAACCAGGAAAGTAAATGCCTCTACACTCAACTGGATAGACCTCCAACCAATCAGAGCAACGGATAGACCTCCAACCAATCAGAGCAACGGATAGACCTCCAACCAATCAGAGCAACGGATAGACCTCCAACCAATCAGAGCAACGGATAGACCTCCAACCAATCAGAGCAACGGATAGACCTCCAACCAGTCAGAGCAACGGATAGACCTCCAACCAGTCAGAGCAACGGATAGACCTCCAACCAGTCAGAGCAACGGATAGACCTCCAACCAATCAGAGCAACGGAGACAGACGTCACAGAGGCTGCGAGTCAAAGGCAGGCTTCGACAGAGCAAAGGCAGAGGCGGCAGTTTCCGTGTCGTGCGGACGGGTGTGGCGACGTGTTTACGTACGTGATCGCGGGTCTCTGTTCCTCTTTTAAAATGAACGCGCTGTCGATATCTTCTATAACAGACGCGATGGCGGAATCTACACGTCTCAGTTCTCCAGCGGCAGCCGTCTTTGTTGTAAACAAACGCTTCAACCCAAGCTCTCTTTGGTGACGTGGTTGATTACGTTACTGTTGATCATCTGTCCGTCGTCGTATAAAGCCCGCCCTGACAATCTGATTGGTCCAAACAGCTCTGGTTGGAGCATAGTTGCTCCACAACGGACCAAGTCCAGACCCAACCCCCCGACCTCAAATGTTGTGGGCGGGGCTAAGTTCGGCTGGCAGCCAGGCTAGGGTTTTTTTTGGGACATGTTTGACGCTTTTTTTTTAAAAGACCTTTTTCCGTGTTCTTTCACCAATTTTTTTCTCCCAAAATGCTATAACGTTGAATAAAACCACCCAAATTCAAAGTAGTGAACTGATTATTTATTTAACTTGTGAAGAGCGTTGTAAGGAACCATCCACGTTATGTTTTTGACATTTGCCGTCATACTTTTTTTTTTTTCGCACGTGTAAACATTTTGAATCCCCGTCATGATTTAAACGATATATTATCTGGCACCAACACGTTGCGGACCCTTGCCCTCAGACGTTTGTTTTAATGTATTATTTAGTTTCTCAAATGGGGGTACGTGTCCCCCTAGGGGTACTCTGGAGTACTGCAGGGGGTACGTGTCCCCCTAGGGGTACTGTGGAGGACTGCAGGGGGTACGTGTCCCCCTAGAGGTACTTTGGAGGACTGCAGGGGGTACGTGTCCCCCTAGGGGTACTCTGGAGTACTGCAGGGGGTACGTGTCCCCCTAGGGGTACTTTGGAGGACTGCAGGGGGGTACGTGTCCCCCCTAGGGGTACTCTGGAGGACTGCAGGGGGGTACGTGTCCCCCCTAGGGGTACTTTGGAGGACTGCAGGGGGGTGCGTGTCCCCCCCCTAGGGGGTGCACGTGTCCCCCCTAGGGGTACTCTGGAGGACTGCAGGGGGTACGTGTCCCCCCTAGAGGGTACTCTGGAGGACTGCAGGGGGTACGTGTCCCCCTAGGGGTACTCTGGAGGACTGCAGGGGGTACGTGTCCCCCTAGGGGTACTTTGGAGTACTGCAGGGGGTACGTGTCCCCCTAGGGGTACTTTGGAGGACTGCAGGGGGTACGTGTCCCCCTAGGGGTACTTTGGAGTACTGCAGGGGGTACGTGTCCCCCTAGGGGTACTTTGGAGGACTGCAGGGGGTGCGTGTCCCCCCAGGGGGTACGTGTCCCCCTAGGGGTATTCTGGAGTACTGCAGGGGGTACGTGAAATGTTTGCAAAAATGCTAATTAAAAAATATGTCATGCATAATTCCTAAAATAATGAAACTATAATAATGATGAATGAAGTGATGGATTCTGAACATTTGAAATGTAGCGTTAAAATGTTTTTTGTTTAAAAAAGGTTGTTGTTTAGTGACTATCACTGCTGGCGCTGGATTGTTCCTCTTTAGAGACTTATTTTCTACCAAATGTTCTGCGCTGGTCAGGGGGTACTTGGCCTAAAAAAGCAAACCAAAGGGGGTACAATAATGAAAAAAGCTTGAGAAACACTGATTTAGAATGTAAAGACCTTCTTGA
The DNA here is from genome assembly GCF_031162955.1 of Sander vitreus. Taxonomy (NCBI): domain Eukaryota; kingdom Metazoa; phylum Chordata; class Actinopteri; order Perciformes; family Percidae; genus Sander; species Sander vitreus. The sequence goes on along the minus strand of NC_135857.1, from coordinate 34,239,697 downwards.
CTTGCAAAATGATCTTTTTTTTGTGAAAAAATCTGGGATTTGTTGTTGTTTTTTTAGGCCATATCGCCCAGCCCTATGCAGAGGAGGAGATTCCGGACGCAACCAATGATATCAACATTCTGAATATTGACCAAAAATAATGGCCATTGTGACTTTTGGAGTAGAGGAGCGAGTGTCTCACGTCCAGGCCGAAGACTTCGTCGTAGCAGTGGGAGTTCCTCAGGTACCAGGACACGTCCAGCTGGACGGCTGCCGACGAGTTGCAGGCCTCGGCCTTCACTGAGCAACACGGAGAGACCAAACACAACTCACGTCACACATATGACACTTCATTACAGATCACAGCGTAGGAACATTTAAAATCGGACTTAGGCTGAGTTTACACGTGGCCGGCTATTTTCATAAACGGACATTTCACCCTCTCCGTTTTCAAAAAAAATAACATCGTGCACACCTGGCAGTTTTCAGAAAAGTGTTCGTTTACACAAACCTGAGTATATACACAAGTAATGTCACCCCGAGGCTGCTTTGCACCTCGACCTCGAGCCAAACAACCCCCCGTAAGCTTTGTTCCCTTGTTATAACGTTGGTGGCGTTAGCGATGGTTAGCTTAGTGCAGGCGCTAATGGATCCACGTTTGTATCTCGTAAATGACCCCACTAATAATGCCCGGAATGATACCAAACCTCTACAGTAGTACAAATAGTTTCTGTACTTATACAACGAGGCATTAGGAAGTTTGTAACTACACCAGAAGTATATTTAAATAACACTTGCCTGATGGAAACTCCTCTCAGCTGCTAACGCTGCTCTCGGCTGCTAACGCTCGATAGCACAGTAGTTTCCATCAGGCAAGTGTTATTTAAATAAACTTCTGGTGTAGTTACAAACTTCCTAATGCCTCGTTGTATAAGTACAGAAACTATTTGTACTACTGTAGAGGTTTGGTATCATTCCGGGCATTATTAGTGGGGTCATTTACGAGATACAAACGTGGATCCATTAGCGCTAAGCTAACCAACGCTAACGCCACCAACGTTATAACAACAAAGCTTATGGGGGGTTGTTTGGCTCGAGGTCGAGGTGCAAAGCAGCCTCGGGGTGACATTACTCCGAACCATCACTTTAAGAAAGTATGTTTACGCGAAGTCGTGATGTCACGTTGTTAAAAGCGTCCACATCGACACCAGAAGAAGAGAGAACGTCTTTCTCTACTTACGATGGACGAAGCTGCTGTTGAACAGAGTTTTAGTGAAGAGGAAGTAGTTCTGCTTCTTCACAGTTTCCTGGAACAAACAAAAACAAACAGCGTTGAAAAAACTGCGTGTGTGTGTGTGTGTGTGTGTGTGTGTGTGTGTGCGTGTGTGTAGGTGTGTGTGCGTGTGTAGGTGTGTGTGTGTGTGCGTGTGTGTGTGTGTAGGTGTGTGTGCGTGTGTAGGTGTGTGTGCGTGTGTGTGTGTGTGTGTGTGTGTGTGTGTAGGTGTGTGTGCGTGTGTGTGTGTGTGTGTGTGTGTGTGTGTGTGTGTGTGCGTGCGTGTGTAGGTGTGTGTGCGTGTGTGTGTGTGTGTGTGCGTGTGTGTGTGTGTGTGTGTGCGTGTGTGTGTGTGTGTGTGTGCGTGTGTAGGTGTGTGTGCGTGTGTGTGTGCGTGTGTGTGTGTCTGCGTGTGTGTGTGTGCGTGCGTGCGTGCGTGTGTAGGTGTGTCTGCGTGTGTGTGCGTGTGTGCGTGTGTGTGTGTGTGTGTGTGTGTGTGTGTGTGTGCGTGCGTGTGTAGGTGTGTCTGCGTGTGTGTGCGTGTGTGTGCGTGTGTGTGTGTCCCGGAGGATCAATGATACTGATTGTATTTTGTAGTCTGAATTTGAAAATGGATTAAATATGGTGTGTATAAATATGGATTCAGTTCAATGTTATTTGTAGTGTCATATCATAACAAAATGGATCTCAGGACACACAGATACAGAGAGATGGCGATGGATTGAATATAAAGTCATCAGATAAATGTAGTAAAGTAAAAAGTGCAATATTTAAAAGTGAGATGTAGTAACGTAGAAGTTTAAAGTAGCAGCAAATGGTTTACATGGCAACATGTGTTTACATGTTTCTGACGCAGCCGCAGTGACCCTCTTATCTTCTTCTCCACTCAGTGTTCATCGGTAAATATTAACGTTAGCTAACCGCTAAAAATACTCCGACAACAACAAGCAGGAAACTCACGCTGTCGACATTCAGGATCCATTTCCCCGGTTCGGACACGGCGCCGCCCGGCCCGACCAGCTCCGCCAGCAGCACCGTCAGCACCAGCGCCGAAGACCAGAGTCCCGGCCCGGTCTGACCCGGAGCGGCGGAACGCGCCATTTGTGAGCGATGAGGAAGAATAAGACAGCAGCAGCAAAAGCAGGACAACTCACAACAAGCTGGACACTTCCGGGTTCCGGGGCAGGGAAGGAATGGTGCTTTCGGGGACCGTGGGAAGTTTAAGGATTTACATTGTAAAGATGGTTGTGTGTTGACCCGTCAGTATCGGTGTCGGCATCAACCCTTCTTTGACGATTTAAAACGCCTTTTCTACACTTCTGAAGCTTTAAGAGTCGTTTTCAAAGCTTTTTTGACGTCTTAACGCCTTTTTGACGCTTTTGGTAAATATATTATGCTTTCTTGACACTTTTTTTAATGCTTTTTCGATGCTATTTTGACGCTTTTTTAATATTTATTTGACACTTTTTATGAATGCTTTTTTTGACACTTTTTTTTAATGCTTTTTCGATGTTATTTTGACACTTTTTTGATATTTATTTGACACTTTATGAATGCTTTTTTGGCGCTATTTTGACACTTTTTTAATATTTATTTGACACTTTTTATGAATGCTTTTTTTGACACTTTTTTTAATGCTTTTTCGATGTTATTTTGACACTTTTTTGACACTTTTTTGATATTTATTTGACACTTTATGAATGCTTTTTTGGCGCTATTTTGACACTTTTTTTAATGCTTTTTTGACATTTTTTTTGACACTTTGAAGCTTTCAAACGCTCACCACAGAGGCCACCTGACCACACCTGAGGCACGGAGTTAAAATCAAACACTCCTTCAGAAGGAACCGCCCCCTTCAGGTGAAATCAATCCACTAAATAAGGCTATAGAGGGTTTTCACGACGCGTCATCAGACCAGAAGTCGCCATGTTGGAGGTACTCCGCATCACAACAAAGAACAGGCACTGAAGTAGATCCCGAACGGCGTCAAGGAAAACGGTTAATCATTGCCGTGTCTTAGGTTGTACCAATAGGTCAGACCGAGAAAAACATTTGGAATATTATCGACTTCCAGAAGTTATTAAAAACCAGGGAGAGGAATGCCAGACGTTATCAGAGGAAAGGAGGCGCTTGTGGTTGGAAGCTCAACCAGGATCTACGAGGGAAAACTGTCTTGTTCTGTCTTTGAAATGAAATAAACGATTGAGAGTCACTTGGCTGCACCTTGAGCATCACAATGATGTCATACAGTTAAGGTTAGGTTGATTAAAGACGTTATTTCATTACTTACTTTGGCCTTCACAACACAACGGTCGTTAATGACTTGGTCCTGCGTCTCCCTCACCCATCCACACACCATCTGGTTATAGGCCTCCAAACGTTTGTAGGATTTAAGGTCTTCCGCTGTGTACGGGCTCGGCGAGAAAACCAGGTAGTTGACTATAACTATGCAACTGAAGGATCACCGGGTCGCCATGGATCCAAGAAGAGGAAGCCAACTTGTAGGGATCTGCACCGCCAGTAAACTGTCATTTCTCAAAATATCGCGCTTTTTTTTGTGGTCCAAGTCCTTCCCTATATGCCGTTGCATCTTGGACGCGTTTTGATGAGCTTTTCTGTTGTTTAGACATAAAGTATTAAAGTATCCAAAGTGCCCAATACTCCATTACTCCATTCAGTTGTTTACACCGAGTGCCTCCAATATGGCCGCGCATCCAGGTCACCGCCCAGAACGTGACGTCGGTGAAAACCCTCTATAAATACAGCCTCCCTCATTTTGTTCACACTTCCCCCCCCTCTCTCCGTCCCTCTCCCCCACTCTGTCTCCCCTCCCTCCGTCCCTCTCCCCCACTCTGTCTCCCCTCTCTCCGTCCCTCTCCCCCACCCTATCTCCCCTCCCTCCGTCCCTCTCCCCCACCCTGTCTCCCCTCCCTCTGTCCCTCTCCCCCACCTTATCTCCCCTCTCTCCGTCCTTCTCCCCCACTCTGTCTCCCCTCCCTCCGTCCCTCTCCCCCACCCTGTCTCCCCTCCCTCCGTCCCTCTCCCCCACCCTATCTCCCCTCTCTCCGTCCCTCTCCCCCACTTTGTCTCCCCTCCCTCCGTCCTTCTTTTGGTTGTGTTTTGCTTAGTTAATTCTTTCTTGTTCACTGATAACATTTATATATATATATATATATATATATATATATATATATATATATATATATATATGCATTACATCCACGCATGTATATTCTCTCCCCCCTACGAGAGTTTTGTATGTTGTTTTTTTGTCAATAAAAAAAGAAAAATGGTGCAAAGGCTACATGGCAGAGCAAAGGAGAGAAAAAAGAAGGCACGTAAACAGTATTTAACTTTATTTAGCTGCAAGTTTAGTCTTTTTGAATGTGTTATTGATCTGCTCTGAACATTTAGAAGATGATGTCTGGGGGACTGGTTGGTTATTTAATTAAGGGGCCACCGGAGGAGTTTTGGGGCCTCTGACCTAAGAAGACTTGACCCTCCCCTCACCGGTAATTATTTTCCTATGACCCTCCAAAATGATTTGAAAAAGAGCCATGACCCTCCCCTTGAGTGCAAGTACAGAATACAGATGCCATTTGGTTTTTAACAGCCATGACGTACAGGACTTAACCTCTGCATCCTCATCTGACGCATCCCACTCCTCTGTTATGGTGGGGGGGCCATTTCAGGAGATTTACTCACTAACATTGTTGTGGAGCATGGAAACTGAATGCACACTTCCTGCGTTACTGCATTACTTCAAATACTAAGTTCCTCCTCTAGTGAACTAGTATTCACATGAAATAAAACAATAAAACATTAAGACCGTTCAGCAAAGCACACTGGGTAACATTCAACACTGGTTGCTATGGACTCGTCACTAGGCTTCCTCAGTCATTGTGTATTTTAGCACATAGGTAAAGCTGCCGAAGCTGAACATTATATTCCCAAACATATATGTTTATTTTTAAAGCAGATTTTAATTGAAACAATTTAACAATCCGCCCTTATGAAATCCAATCGCGGCACGGCTGTCTGGGAACGCAATAAACGGACGGTGAACAATCAGTGTTGGACCTCCAGTCTGTTGAGACTCCTCTCCAAACTCACCATAAAACGTTAAGACACGTTGAGAAAAAAGATCCGTATTTTGCCGTAATCCAATGACACGGAAAAGAAGTAATCCACAGCGATCAGTAGATCCACAAACAGAGTCACGGTGTATCCAGCGAGGCCGATACGAGCGTCACATTCACCAGCCAGCTCCAAACAGGTGAACGAGGCCTCTCCACTTCGCCGTTTAAACAAAGTGGAATAAACATATAAAAGTCCAAATCTACACAAAACCCGCAATAAATTAGTAAGCTGACATCACGTTTATATACGTGGCATTTAGGAAACATTTATTGCAACGTTGGCTCGGCAAGATGTCCAGACTAGTGCAACAGTAACTTTCGTTTTTTGCGTCCTGCTGCTCCCATCGTCAGCCAGGTAATATATTTTTTACTAAAGCAGTATATGAAATCAGATGTATTACCTACCACCGTTTAGTTTTGTGTTATTTAAGATATTTATAAAATATCTGATCATGCCAGACGTAATTATTCCACTCATTTTTTTAACAATGCAATTACCCGTTTCAGCCACCAGGGGAGCAGTGCTCCACCTGCCCCCCAGCAAACTCATGGGTCAGACCCATCTGGTACCGAAGGAGGGCCGAGACTGAGAGCTACACGGAAGAATAGGCACCAAACAAGCCACTTTGAAATGTTGCTGTTTTCATGAATACAAAAGTTGGGTGACCCTCCCCTCAACAAAGAATAAACAGACATGACCCTCCCCTGTTTTCCTCCGGTGGTCCATTCCATAAATACCGAACGGTCCCTTGCTATGGTAACTGAGCCTGTGAACCTAACCTGGTCGGGGGCAGGTTTCTCCTCTCTCATTTCCTCATTCATTCATTCAGTCTGTATCAGGCGCATTTTAGGGCAGTTTGTTATCTGTATGAATGAACACTTAATAAATAAAACTGTATTTTTCTCAAACGTGTCATGTCCTTTTGTCGACGATCCCGTTGATGAAGAAGCTGTATTACTACTTCACTACTTGCAATTTAACTATATCACTTTATGTCACTTTATACACTTATTGACTAGTTTTTCTTACTCGTATTTGTTGCCTAAATCTGACTGTGAGCAACTACAACTAAACCACGAGCAAGCAGAAAAAGAAATAAAATAAAATCCCCTGAGGGGATCAGTAAAGCAGTCTGATCTAATTCTGAAAAAGAAAGCAGATATAGTCGGCCTTTTTAATAAGAAAAAAGAGAGAAGGAAATCAAAGATAAACTAAAACTTGATTCATCCCGGGGGGGCGTTGCTGTGCGTAGACTGACAAAATATAAACATCAGAGATGGTCAGTACTTTCAGTCATTCTAATGTATACAATGCTAAGAATCCAAACAGGTTTAATGAAGTATCCAAGTATTTACAACTGAGGAATTTCCATCTAAAATAGCGTTTTAGATTGCGAAGTTTGAGCTTTCCCGCTGACCCCTGAATGCAGCATAGTCTGTGTTTTTGTTTGTTTACGCTACGGGAATCTAGCGTTAGGACCCAGAGGCCGTGTGTGTGTGTGTGTGTGTGTGTGTGTGTGTGTGTGTGTGTGTGTGTGTGTGTGTGTGTGTGTGTGTGTGTGTGTGTGTGTGTGTGTGTGTGTGTGTGTGTTGGGCGGGGGTTGATGATGCATTGAGAAAGAACTCTTTTGGCTCAACTGGTTTTTTGGACTCTAGAAGTGGGTGTGCCCTCGTGCCTGTCTCTGTCTCTCTCTCCCTCTCTGTTTCAGTGTGCCTCTTCCTCTCTCGCCCGCTCCCTGTCAGTCTCTCCTCTCTCTTCAGCAGAACACAAGTCTCAGTAAGTCGTAACACAATTGATTTTCTCTTGTTTTTAAGTGTGTTTCAGTGTGATGCAGCTCTGAGGTGCGTTTAGGGACCTGGTAGTCGAGTGTGCGCTGGTTTTGTCCTGTTTCTGTGCTGAAACCTGACACTGTGTGGATTATGTGAAGGTAACGTTAAAGGGTCGACGAGGCTGAAGTTGGCTTCCGATTCGCAGCGTCCGCTTCAACAGGGAAACAACAAGTTACGGTGCTGAGTGACTGTATTAAAGGCGCGTAAGTCATTAATGTAAGTTATTAATTATGCCTCAAACACACTTTTAGATTTGTGAAAGCTTTATTGTCTTTAAGAGAGCGCAATAAAGGGAGATTTCACCGTTTTTTTTTTCAAACGAAGACCACATTAGACCAGGTCCAGATCCCAAACCACTACACTTAGACTTGTCAAATGTGGACTAAATAATCCCAGAGAGACTACAGATCCTTAAAAACACAGTTTCAGATTTTTGAAAGCTTTATTCTATTTGTGAAAATGCAATAAAGGAAGAATTCACTTATTTTTTCATATGTAGACCACATCAGACACATTAGAATAAGTGAATCAGAAGCCAACTTCAGCGTCGTTAAGGGTCTACAGTCTTGTCTCCAGGGGTGGAGAAGAATCCAGACCTTAGAGCTGCAAGGATTACTGGATTAGTTGTCAACGATTACATTAATTGCCACCTATTTTGTTAAAAACCCTTCTCTGATTCCAGCTTGTTAAATATGAATATTGTTCTAGTCTCTTCTCTCCTCTGGGACAGTAAACTGAAGATCTTTGAGTTGGGGACTAAACAAGACGTTTGAGGACGTCTTCTTGGGCTTTTTGGGAAACACTGATCCACATTTTTACCATTTTATAGACCAGACAACTCCTCTATTCATCCAGGAATTAATTCACACAATAATCAACAATAAAACATGTATTTGGTTGGCCCCTAACCAGACCTGCATTATAACTGTTGCTTGACTTAATAAGAACAGGAAGTGGCAGTAAAGTGTACTTTAAGAAGTCCTACTGTTGACATAGTAACGTGTAAAAAAGCAGCTGAGTCAGACTTCTACATTCGGGAGTGGAGGAACAATTAGTCGATTGAAGGAAGGTGTGTGTGTGTGTGTGTGTGTGTGTGTGTGTGTGTGTGTGTGTGTGTGTGTGTGTGTGTGTGTGTGTGTGTGTGTGTGTGTGTGTGTGTGTGTGTGTGTGAGAATGTTGTTGTTTATTCCTGATGTTCTCTCTCTGTCTCTCTCTCTCTCTCTCTCTCTCTGTCTCTCTCTCTCTGTCTCTCTGTGTCTCTCTCTCTGTCTCTCTGTGTCTCTCTCTCTCTCTCTCTCTCTCTCTGTCTCTCTCTCTCTGTCTCTCTCTGTCTCTCTCTGTCTGTCTCTCTCTCTGTCTCTCTCTCTCTCTCTCTCTCTCTCTGTCACTCTCTCTCTCTCTCTCTCTCTCTCTCTCTCTCTCTCTCTCTCTCTCTGTCTCTCTCTCTCTCTCTCTCTCTCTCTCTCTCTCTCTCTCTCTCTCTCTGTCTCTCTCTCTCTCTCTCTCTCTCTGTCTCTCTCTGCTCTCTCTCTGTCTCTCTCTCTCTGTCTCTCTCTCTCTCTCTCTCTCTCTCTGTCTCTCTGCTCTCTCTCTCTCTCTCTGTCTCTCTCTCTGTCTCTCTCTCTGTCTCTCTCTCTCTCTCTCTCTCTCTGTCTCTCTCTCTCTGTCTCTCTCTGTCTCTCTCTGTCTCTCTCTCTCTCTCTCTCTCTCTCTCTCTCTCTGTCTCTCTCTCTCTGTCTCTCTCTGTCTCTCTCTTTCTCTCTCTCTCTCTCTCTCTCTCTCTCTCTCTCTCTCTCTCTCTCTCTCTGTGTCTCTCTCTCTGCTCTCTCTCTCTCTCTCTCTCTCTCTCTCTCTCTCTCTCTCTCTCTCTCTCTCTCTCTCTCTCTCTCTCTCTCTCTGTCTCTCTCTCTCTGTCTCTCTCTCTTTGTTTTATCAGACAGACGGCAAAATGCATTTGGCAAATTCTTTTATCAAAGGCCTGGTTAATGTTGTGAGGTAAGCATTCATTTCTTCCCTCTTTTGATGGCGCTAGGCCGCGCTATAACGTGTGCCCTGTGCTTCCAGTCTTTGTGCTAAGCTAGGCTAACCCACAATGACCTTCTCTCAGCTGCTCTCTGACTCGTTGTCTTTGTTGTTTGTCCTTTTCTTCCGACAGCAACATCGACCCGGCTCAGTTTAAGCCTTCACCCCCTGTAAGTGTGAACGCTCCACCCCGCACTCATCTATTCTTTATTAGGCAAACAAACATGTCTCATACATCATCATATATATATATTGATCTATGCTCCATAACAAGATTATATTGATCTGTGCTCCATCAGAACACTTCATTTCCTGCCTTCTGGTGAATTTCCAATTACTATTTGTGCCTTTTCTGCATCAACGTATGCTTCTAATGTATGTATTTATGTAAAGGAAATTATAATAGGACAGTTGCACTGGCCAGTTTGCACCACGCACCCTCCCCCTTGTAAACTACACCTATGCCTCAGGGGAAAATGCTTTGTTGCAGTTGCTCACAGTCTATATTAAAGGTAAGAAAAGAGTGAGTCAATGAGTGTATGAAGTAACATGGCTACAGTTAAGCAGGCTTCTCCCTGCTATTAAAAGATGAATGAAACTCAAATACTTTTCACACATCTAATGATTGTAATCAGACTTTCTTTTAGCTTTTGTGTCATTTATCTATTATCTGCTCGAGCTTTTCCAACGCTTTAGACACAGATATTGAGATAACGGTCTAAGACGAAGTGAAAACGAGACGCAGAACTACCACAAAGGAAACACAAATGACCAAAAAAAGAGACACCGCAAGACTACAAAGAGACAAAATCCCAGAAAGAGACACCAAACGTTTAGGGGAAATGGCTCTTTCTTTTCTATTATTGAAAACAGTGTTGATGTAAAGGGAGATTAGGTTAAAAAAAAAAAGATTGTTTCCACTACAATCACAAAAACACTCATCAAACACACACTTACACGCACGGACGCGCCTATTCACGCACACGCACACCGCCCCCCGCCCCCATTGTAAACTGTCCCCTGTAGCATTTAGTCAAATACTGTCTTTATATGTTGTATGTTCTTTGTGCTCACAAGCTCTGTTTATGACAGTAGTCTTTGTATACTGTATGGTATATGTCTCGTACACTCATGTGGGTTATGTAAGGTTTGTGGGTATTTGTTATTATTTGTATAGAAATAGAGAACAAAACAAATAACAGCAAATAACAAGACAATAAATTAATAATAACAACAACAACTTGTGAACACCTGATGATCTGTTAACATATCCGAAAAAGGAGAACTGGGAAGAAGTATAAATGTATTTAATCTCGCCCCTGTGTGTACACATACACGCACAACGTAAAGTACGGTGTGAATAAAAGTAGCAGCAGTGAATAAATAATAGATATTGCTCATGTAACATGTACGTTCTTACAGGTCACTTACTCATTTTTTTGCAGACCCAAATATGTCACGGTGTCGGCCAATAAAAGTAGACTGTAGTAAACAGAGTATTTGAAACAGAATCAGCTTTATATTTATTATCATACACAAGGAATTTGACGCTGGTAGGCGTTAACTCTCTATACATTCAACAAATAGACATGTAGTAGTAAACATTCAAGTAGTAATATAGACACATACTGTACAATAGACAACAATATACATGTAGGCACATATCAACATAATATACAAATAAGACATAATGTCAAGACAAGTACACATTGGAGTGGGATGTGAAGCAGTTGCTATGGATGTTGTTTGAAGAGAAAAAGATTGTTGTTGTTTGTGTCCTAACCCCTAAACTGTTAACTCTTCATCAATGATGTTTTTATTCAATCTCTTTGCCGACACTCTGATTTCTCTCAGTGGAAGATTTCCTAAACAAACAAACACACTGAATGTCTGCATGCAGTTAGACAGACGAATGTGTGTGACCTAACAGTAGCTCTGTGTGTGTGTGTGTGTGTGTGTGTGTGTGTGTGTGTGTGTGTGTGTGTATGTGTGTGCTTGTTTGTGTGTGTGTCTGTGTGTGTCTGTGTCTGTTTGTGTCTGTTTGTGTGTGTCTGTGTGTGTTTGTGTGTCTGTGTGTGTGTGTGTGTGTGTGTGTGTGTGTGTGTGTGTCTGTGTGTGTTTGTGTGTCTGTGTGTCTGTCTGTGTTTGTGTGTGTCTGTCTGTGTGTGTTTGTGTTTGTTTGTTTGTGTGTGTGTGTGTGTTTGTGTGTGTGTGTGTGTGTGTGTATGTGTGTGTTTGTGTGTGTCTGTTTGTGTGTCTGTGTGTGTGTGTGTGTGTGTGACCTAACAGTAGCTCTGTGTGTGTGTGTCGTGTCTGTGTGTGTGTGTGTGTGTGTTTGTGTGTGTGTGTGTGTGTGTCTGTTTGTGTGTGTCTGTGTATGTGTGTGTTTGTGTGTGTCTGTTTGTGTCTGTTTGTGTGTGTGTGTGTGTGTGTGTGTGTCTGTGTGTGTGTGTGTGTCCCTGTGTGTGTGTGTGTGTGTGTGTGTGTGTGTGTCCCTGTCTGTGTGTGTGTGTGTGTGTGTGTGTGTGTGTGTGTGTGTGTGTGTGTGTGTGTGTGTGTGTGTGTGTGTGTGTGTGTCTGTCTGTGTGTGTATGTGTGTGTGTTTGAAGAAAAGGTGTGTCAGATATTGTTGGGTGACCATCCAGATGTTTTTTATAAGAACATGTTGTGTGTGTGAACAGACTAAGTTTGCTCTCATCTTGTGTGTTTGCAGCCCCCCCCCCGCAGACCTTTGAACTTCGCCGAGTCTCACGATACCGAAGAGGACAAACAGTTTCGTAGAGTTTTCCAACAGCTGGCTGGAGATGTAAGTCCTTAATAATCACGTGTCTGTATGTATAATATGTATTAATCCTGTCTGTGTGTGCTCTGTGTTTACATTCAGTTTCACGGAACGTAACCGTGACATCCAAACGATGAAACCGTTTGGATATTTGGTTTTATCCCAGCTGTTTTCTATATGTCCTCCCAGCACACAAATAGCTGAGCTTTGATACTGGGTTGGTCACGGGGAGAGAGACAGAAACAAGCAAACTGTTAGCAATAGAAATAGCCTGTGCTAGCTGTTAGTGTAGTCTAACGTAACTGCATGAAGACTCAGTCAGCGTGGCTGTAGTCTATATCCACGACGTTCCACTTTTTTGCTCAGGTGTCTGTTCCCTTCCTCTTTCTTTGTGTTGCCGTTCTAAACTCTGGTGGACACACACACACACACACCTCAGATCTCTGCAGGGTCAATCCACACAGCTAGCTAGACTATCTGTCCAATCTGAGTTTTCTGTTGCACGACTAAAACAACTTTTGAACGTACACATGTTCCACCAAAACAAGCTCCTTCCAGAGGCTATTTTGCAGAGTCACAGCGGCTTTTACCGGAGCTTAGCACCGCCCAAGACAATTGTGATTGGTTTAAAGAAATGCCAATAAACAAGAGCACGTTTCTCTCCCATCCCCGGTAAATCCAGACAGCTAGTCATGCATCGCCAGACCTTCCTCCACAGCGCTGTGGAGGAAGGTCTGGTTAGTCCACACAGCATTCCTGGATGGAAGAAAAACGTGCTCTGGTTTATTGGCATTTCTTTAAACCAGTGTTACTCAAATGGGGGTACGTGTACCCCTAGGGGTACTTTGGAGGACTGCAGTGGGTACGTGAGATATTTAACAACATGTTTAATAGTTACAAGGCTGTTGTCAGAACATTGTTCCTCTTTATGTAGACTTGTAAAAATGTGACAGTTGTGTCTCCTTCTTTGGACCTATTCCCGCCTTCCTTCCTTCTACTGTCCTACTTTTTACAAGTTTCTCGTTTTTTTTCCGAAGTTATGTCACTGTTGTTGAAGTTTTTGATACTATTTTCGACCTATTCTTGCCTTACTTCCTTCCTTCTTTCTACCATCTTTTTCCAAGGTTTTGTCTTTTTTACAGTTTGCGTCTCCTTTTCTCATCAGCATTTACATGTTTTCCAGGTCCGAGGCTGTTGTTTAGTAAATCTATCTCTGACAGCGCTGTACTGCTCCTCCTTTATAGAGACTTTTTTATCTACCAAAAATGATTAGCGCTGGTCAGGTGATACGTGGATTAAAGAAACAATTCAAAAGGGGTACATTATTGGAAAGAAGTTTGAGAACCACTGCTCTAAACCAATCACAATCGTCTTAAGCGCCGGACGGAGCCACGGCGCCTCTGCAAAATAGCCTCTGGAAGGAGCTTGTTTTGGTGGAACACGTGTACGTTCAAAGGTTGTTTTAGTCGTGTGACAGAAACCTCAGATTGGACAGATAGTCTAGCTAGCTGTCTGGATTTACCCTGCAGAGATCTGACTTAACAGAAAAACTTCTGATTGGTCATATTGTGTTTTTAGTCAGGGCTGAGTAAAGGATGTAACAGGGTAACACGTAGTATATTTTCATGCAACTAGTCATCTTTCTAATCTGAGGAAGGAGTGAGTTTCAATTTGTAATGAAGTTAGTTTTTTGTGTGTAACTGGGTTGTGTTGAAACGTGTGTGCATACTTCACATTTCAGTCGATTACTTGTATGTAGTACTATGTATGCTGTGACTTTTCTACACACTCAGTCTCTCTTCAATCTGTGGTATGATACATTTTGCCGCACCCTGTTTCAGGAGGTGTTTTTTCTGAATGAAAAAACAAGACGTGTGAAGTGTGTACGTGAAGGCTGATTACAGTGTTATCACTCTTCTGAAGTGCTGACCTGATTTGGCTGCTCAGCAAGTTGTAAAAGAATGAATCAGTTGATCTTTCCCCCCCCCCTGCGTTTTCAACCCGATCCTTCATCGCTCAAACCACCTGTCTGTCTGCTGTCAGCTGCATACCCCCGCCCTCCACTGTCCCGCCCGGTCTCTGGTTTCTTCTCTTTGTGTGGTTACAGAATCACGCCCCGGCACGGCAGGTTTCTGTGGCTCCAGACCGGTCTTACTTCACAACCTGTTCTCGAATATTCGCAAGATGAATCTGAAACAAAGACAGAAAGATGTGCATTTTAACATCTTTACGCAGCCCTTTAAACGTAACTTCAGTTAGTTACGTTTGGCTTACGTTCAGACTGCAGGCAAAAGTCCGAATTAAGCATTAAGACTTGCGGTGTGAACGTAGCCCATGGCTGTGTCTCATTCCGCAGACTTCCGTCAGTACGCTGCTAACGTGCACTGACCACTTCCTGCCGTAGTCCCACTTTGGATGGTTAGTATTGTCCCAAAAGGAACACTTCTGTTCAAACACTTACCGGAAATGACGAGCGGGATGAGCGTGACGAACGCAACACTCGTGAACGCGACTTTTCCAGCCCGCCAAAAATACGGGCTTTCCTGTATGCAAATGAGGAGCGGCCAGCTCGGCTCGCCACCTCTCAAAATCTGACGGAAATCTGTTAAACTGACCTTTGTCGCTCTGAAATGAAGACAGATTCAGCAACTAGACGGCCGATTTCTCGCTCCAAATGTTTTCAGAAACACGTTTCGGTGAACTGTTTTCGTAAAATACGAGATCGCATTTCGAACGAGCCGCCATTACGGTCGGTTTTTGAAATTCTCGGAGCAGCCAATCGTCCAATCAGCTGCCGGTCAAGGGGTCCCTTCCGCTTTGTAGTCAAGATGGCGCCCGTTTAGTACGAGTAGCGTCCATCGTTCCACACTGAACTTTTTGACCATCCGGGTACTTTCAGTGCTCTTGACTTTTTGCGTTATCTACACTATATACTAAAAACTAAGTGTTTGAAGTGTGCAAGTAGGCGGATTGAGACGCAGCCTAAGTCTTCAGTTGTTCCAGGAAATGGTAAACAGCAGTGTGCGGATCGGCGCGTGGTGTGTGAAGAGTGAAGATCGGAGGTGTTCACAAGGGCAGAAGCTTGGAGTAAGAATAACGTGTGTTGATCTACTGTGGAAAAGAAATGGTTTGAGTTTGTGCCTTTCCGAATCGTGGCAACAGAATGAGAAAATACAAGTACCTAGACTTTCATCGTCTACCTTTCCATGACCGTGAGATACTGCAGTTGTGCAGTTGTTTACACATGCGGACTGAAGATGTGATGGCTTAAATGCTGGCTTCTTGTTACTTTTCAGAACAATCCTGATCCTGATCATCTTTTTTAATTATCAATGTTAAAACCGATGAGCAGTTACAGTTCCCTCTTCAGTTCACAGACATACACATCAGCCTGCAGAGATAAACCGGGAATCCATTTATTGTGTCGGACAAACTTAGAAACAGCAGAGTCGGCTTCAGGGAGAGAGAGAGGGGGAGAGATTGGGATGGAGGGAGAGAGAGAGACAGAGAGAGAGAGAGAGAGAGAGAGAGACAGAGAGAGAGAGGGAGGGGGAGAGATTGGGATGGAGGGAGAGAGAGAGACAGAGAGAGAGAGAGAGAGAGACAGAGAGACAGAGAGAGAGAGAGAGGGGGAGGGGGAGAGAGGGATGGAGAGGAGAGAGAGAGAGAGAGAGAGAGAGAGAGGGAGGGGGAGAGATTGGGATGGAGGCAGAGGGAGAGACAGAGAGAGAG
>NC_135857.1:34193940-34218940 GCF_031162955.1 Sander vitreus | reverse complement strand
AAGCAGCTCATAACGGCCGACATTTACGTTGGTAGTAAATCCAAAAATGGGTCTGTGTGACCAGGGGTCCGTTCCAGGGAGGAGGTTTAACAAACTCTAAGTTTTCGGTCCCAGAACAGCTGATATGAGTTGGTTCAATCAACTCAGAGTAGGTTCACGCGCGTGTACCACCCCCACAATAAAAAGGCAGCATGAAATGGAAATACTCATGCGCACAAACAGCGAGTTTGAACATGTATTTCGTTAAAAAAGCAACACAGCGGCTGCTGCTGCAACAGAGAGAAGTGGTGTGGGAGAAAATTGCTGCTCGAGTCAATGCGTAAGCATTAACAGAGTATTAATGTCATATTTAATCACAGTTAACTGATAATATTACTGGTGAAAACTGGAATAGTATTACACCTATCATTTCATTTAGGTGCAATCCTGCGGGCGGAAAAGTAAGCTAGGCCTACTACTAATCCCATTCTGAGGCTGCAGTACCATGATCATTAACAGAACTACAATGTATAATCATTTATTTCTTTTTAATGGCTCTCATTGGTTTGTGTCCAGGGAACAACTACAAAAACGTTTCAGAGCGAGTCACACTTTTCTGACGGCTCTGCATACAGCGGCTTTACTATTACAGTACGATCCGCGTCACCAATAAGAAAACTGCCGTTACAAAGAATGTGCTTGGGTGTTAAAGCCTGTCCACGACGGTGGATGTTAGTGATATGAGGACGGATATCTACGTATCTGATGGACTGTGAACAAATGTGGAAATGAAAATACATTTAGTCGGGACTCGATATCATCTCCCGACGTAAACTCTGTGTGAAGTAGTAATACAGCTTCTTCATCAACGGGATCGTCGACAAAAGGACATGACACGTTTGAGAAAAAAACGGTTTATAATCTGCCTGTTTTATTTGTTAAGTGTTCATTCATGCAGATAACAAACTGCACTAAAATGCGCCTGATACAGACTGAATGAATGAATGAGGAAATGAAAGCGTGCTGTGTGAGAGGGAGGAGACTGAGAGAAACTCGAGGTTTCTTGAAGAAAACCTGCTCCCGACCAGGTCAGGTTCACAGACTCTGAGGTGAAGTTACCTCTCTTTCTGAAACAAAAACCCGGAGTTAGTCTTGTCTCAGGGTTAACAAACTCGGAGTTACTCTCGTCTCAGGGTTAACAAACCCGGAGTTAGTCTCGTCTCAGGGTTAACAAACCCGGAGTTACTCTCGTCTCAGGGTTAACAAACTCGGAGTTACTCTCGTCTCAGGGTTAACAAACTCAGAGTTACTCTCGTCTCAGGGTTAACAAACCCGGAGTTACTCTCGTCTCAGGGTTAACAAACTCGGAGTTAGTCTCGACTCAGGGTTAACAAACCCGGAGTTAGTCTCGTCTCAGGGTTAACAAACTCGGAGTTAGTCTCGTCTCAGGGTTAACAAACCGGAGTTAGTCTCGTCTCAGGGTTAACAAACCCGGAGTTAGTCTCGTCTCAGGGTTAACAAACCCGGAGTTAGTCTCGTCTCAGGGTTAACAAACCCGGAGTTAGTCTCGTCTCAGGGTTAACAAACCCGGAGTTAGTCTCGTCTCAGGGTTAACAAACCCGGAGTTAGTCTCGTCTCAGGGTTAACAAACCCGGAGTTAGTCTCGACTCAGGGTTAACAAACTCGGAGTTAGTCTCAGGGTTAACAAAAGCGGAGTTAGTCTCGTCTCAGGGTTAACAAACTCGGAGTTACTCTCGTCTCAGGGTTAACAAACTCGGAGTTACTCTCGTCTCAGGGTTAACAAACCCGGAGTTACTCTCGTCTCAGGGTTAACAAACTCGGAGTTACTCTCGTCTCAGGGTTAACAAACCCGGAGTTAGTCGTCTCAGGGTTAACAAACTCGAGTCTCGTCAGAGTTAACAAACCCGAGTTAGTCTCGTCTCAGGGTTAACAAACCCGGGTTGAGCTCTCGTCTCAGGGTTAACAAACTCGGAGTTACTCTCGTCTCAGGGTTAACAAACCCGGAGTTAGTCTCGACTCAGGGTTAACAAACCCGGAGTTAGTCTCGACTCAGGGTTAACAAACCCGGAGTTAGTCTCGTCTCAGGGTTAACAAACCCGGAGTTACTCTCGTCTCAGGGTTAACAAACTCGGAGTTAGTCTCGTCTCAGGGTTAACAAACCCGGAGTTAGTCTCGTCTCAGGGTTAACAAACCCGGAGTTAGTCTCAGGGTTAACAAACCCGAGTTACTGCTCAGGGTTAACAAACCCCGAGTTACTCGTCTCAGGGTTAACAAACTCGGAGTTACTCTCGTCTCAGGGTTAACAAACCCGGAGTTAGTCTCGTCTCAGGGTTAACAAACTCGGAGTTAGTCTCGTCTCAGGGTTAACAAACCCGGAGTTAGTCTCGACTCAGGGTTAACAAACTCAGAGTTTTCACTAAACCTGCTTTCTGAAACAGACCCCAGGTGCCCTGGATAATAACATCACCTTGGAAACAAAGGAACAAACCCCTGACTGTGCTCATGCTGTTGACTCTTGATGAGAGTTGTAGTAAAAGTAAAAAAAACAAAAAGACACTTTTTTGGCACTTTTGACAGTTTTTTTAAAACTGTTTTCTGATGCTTTTCTGTTTGACAGTTTTGTCTGTTTGTTTTTAGTCATGACCCTCACTGTGTGTGTTTATACTGTGTGTGTGTGTGTGTGTGTCTTTGTGTGTTTGTGTGTGTGTGTGTCTGTGTGCGTGTGTGTGTCTGTGTGTCTTTTCGTGTGTGTGTCTGTGTGTCTTTTTGTGTGTGTGTGTGTGTGTGTGTGTGTGTGTGTGTGTGTGTGTGTGTGTGTGTGTGTGTGTTCTGCAGGAGCCTTTAAAACTCTGGATAAAGACAACAGTGGCACCATCGACCTGGACATCAAGGAGGTAAAACACAGTCGACTGAACTGTCTGCTAAATCATTTATAAATACCACTGGAACTGGAAGTTATGTTCCAGTTACATATTTAGATTATCACAAAAACACATCATTTCAACATTTTACTGCACACATACTTTTGCCTAAAACCAGAGGTGGAAAGAATACAGAAATATTCTACTTAGGGACCGTTCGGTATTTATGGAATGGACCACCGGAGGAAAACAGGGGAGGGTCATGTCTGTTTATTCTTTGTTGAGGGGAGGGTCACCCAACTGTTTTATATTCTTCCGTGTAGCTCTCAGTCTCGGCCCTCCTTCAGTACCAGATGGGTCTGACCCATGAGTTTGCTGGGGGGCAGGTGGAGCACTGCCCCCCTGGTTGCTGAAACGGGTAATTGCATTGTTAAAAAAATGAGTGGAATAATTACGTCTGGCATGACCAGATATTTCATAAATATCTTAAATAACACAAAACTAAACGGTGGTAGGTAATACATCTGATTTCATATACTGCTTTAGTAAAAAAAAATATTACCTGGCTGACGATGGGAGCAGCAGGACGCAAAAAACGAAAGTTACTGTTGCACTAGTCTGGACATCTTGCCGAGCCAACGTTGCAATAAAGGTTTCCTAAATTCCGTGTATATAAACGTGATGTCAGCTTACTAATTGATTGCGGGTTTTGTGTAGATTTGGACTTTTATACGTTTATTCCACTTTGTTTAAACGGCGAAGTGGAGGAAGCCTAGTGACGAGTCCATAGCAACCAGTTTGTGTGTTGAATGTTACCCAGTGTGCTTTGCTGAACGGTCTTAATGTTTTATTGTTTTATTTCATGTGAATACTAGTTCACTAGAGGAGGAACTTAGTATTTGAAGTAATGCAGTAATGCAGGAAGTGTGCATTCAGTTTCCATGCTCCACAACAATGTTAGTGAGTAAATCTCCTGAAATGGCCCCCCCACCATAACAGAGGAGTGGGATGCGTCAGATGAGGATGCAGAGGTTAAGTCCTGTACGTCATGGCTGTTAAAAACCAATGGGAATCTGTATATATTTGCCAAGTGCAAACCAGTACAGAAGGAATCGATACATTTCTGGGGGAGGGTCATGTCTTTTTTGGCTAAAGGTCCCCAAACTCCTCCGGTGGCCCCTTAAATAAATAACACAGTTCCTTAGAACCGGTATAAAAATCTTACTTTTTAACAATGTGGGGAAGATAGTTTTTTTTTATATAGTGATGTATTTAATGTCTTATTTATACTTATTTCATTAAATCGCAGTCTTTTGTGATTTGATGAGGGCACAAAGCCGCTTTCCATTGGAGTTTGTTGACAGATAGAAATAATGTTGACGCCACGTTGTGCTATTTCATTTTGCGATTATTTTCCATTAAACATTGAAGTGCATAAGTGTTATGGCCGAGAGGCTCGGTATCCATGGTGGTATTGAAAGGGGGATTTAATTCTTGCATGTTTTGATTGTTGTGCGCAATCAAAAAACATCCCCCCGCCCCTCTGCTTTTGTTCACAAATCGCACCCTGCGTATCAGGGATGCACTGAATCCAGATGTTTGGGGTTCGGCCGAATACAGAATCCACTGGTTGAGATTCTGAGTCCTCGTCCCGTCCTCAGTCCATGAACACAGTCAACACATTAATGAAGTAAACAGTGACTGTCCTTCCTTTGCCGTACCTGAAGTTGCTGCATTCTGGCTGCTGTCTGTAGATTCCTTCATGCTCAGCTCGTATTCTTCCAGATGTTTCGTACCAGATGTTGTAACAGCGGTGATGTTGTGTATTGTTTAGGGTCCTCGCCACCACCAGACTAATCAGCATTGCAGATTGAACATGTAGCTGGACTTGAATGGCCTTCTTTTGACTGAAAGTACTGCCAAACAACACTTGTTCTGCTCACCAGTTCCATTTCCACTTCCTCACAGCCTGCTGCATTGAACGCTCCACCTACGTAAACACCTTCCGGTAACCAACGGCGCCGTCATTACGTCGACCAGCGTAGCGCGCGGAGTGCAAGCGTAGGGTTCAGTTCGGTGGAAAAAATTCTAAGGTTCGGCAGAAACAGAACCCCGTCAAAAAGCCCAATATTCGTCTGACTCCGAAGCCGAATCCTGGATTCGGTGCATCCCTACGTGTATACATCTTCCACCTCTGGAAAGTACGCCCCTTGGCATTTCAGGACTGACATAATCTGGTGCTCACGTAACGTTTTGACATATATTTTCAGAGCAGAGCTCCCATGACACTAACGCTGTCTCTGTTTCTGTCTCTCAGTGGCTGCAGCTGACCATGTATTCATGAGGCGGAGGCGGGAAGCTGCTCTTCTCTTCTTTCATCTCATCCCTTTCTCCCTCTCATTACATGTGTGCAAGGGCGTAGGTTTAGTTTCAACATTGGGGGTGTGGGGGGTTGGGGGACACATTATAACCGGGGGGGGCTCTGGGGGTTCGACCCCCCAGAAAGGTTTGAGAGTCAAAAAAACTTATTTTCCTGCACTCAGAAATAAATCTGTAAAACGTTCTGGCAGCTTATAACTCATGGTCCAATTACATATTTAGATTATCACAAAAAAAGTAAAAGTACTATTACTTTGAGGAACTTTTACTGAAGTACGAGTTAAGATACCGGTAAATTGACTTCACAGCAAAGTACCCGGACTTTGCTATAATAAAAAAACAACGGACATTTTGTGTGTAGCTCCATTAAAAAATACAGAACATTTTCTGCTCTATTAATTTCTCTCGTACAAAGCCGCTCAGTTAGTAAACTTCTGAAAACGTGGATGTGTTAATCTCCCAAAAACCAATCATATAATGATAATGAATAATGAATAATATAATCTAAATATTAGGGAGGGACATGTACCCTGCCCCCCCCCAAAAAAAAAAAAAAAAAGGAATCTACGCCTATGCACGTGTGTCTGTCTGAACCCCGTTGTCTCTAAAGTAACGGGGAACTAAATGTCGGCGCAGAGCTCAAGTCAAGGATAAAGAATATCAAACTGGGACCAAAGCCGGTGCGGATGCTGCTGATGCTGCACCGTCCTGCTGCTGCCACACATTGGCGCCATAACATTCCCATTCCCATGTTGTGACAATGAAGTTGAATCTAATCTAATGTTACAGATTTCTATATTTAAATGTTTAGTTTGGTCTTGATTGTTATCCGAAACTGAATAAATTGACAAAACTGACATTAACGTGGTGTTTGGTGCCAGTTTGTGGATCTGACAACTGTTTTTCATGTCATTTCAAGTCTAGTATTTTATATTGAGGATACTGTCATTTTTTTTCCCTCCCAACATTAGACTCGCCCGTCCCAGAGCGACGTGTCCCAGAGCGACGTGTCCCAGAGCGACGTGTCCCAGAGCGACGTGTCCCAGAGCGACGTGTCCCAGAGCGACGTGTCCCAGAGCGACGTGTCCCAGAGCGACGTGTCCCAGAGCGACGTGTCCCAGAACGACGTGTCCCAGAGCGACGTGTCCCAGAGCGACGTGTCCAAGAGCGACGTGTCCAGAGCGACTTCCCAGAGCGACGTGTCCCAGAGCGACATGTCCCAGAACGACGTGTCCCAGAACGACGTGTCCCAGAGCGACATGTCCCAGAACGACTTGTCCCAGAGCGACGTGTCCCAGAGTGACGTGTCCCAGAGCGACCTGTCCCAGAGCGACGTGTCCCAGAGCGACGTGTCCCAGAGCGACTTCCCAGAGCGACGTGTCCCAGAGCGACATGTCCCAGAACGACTTGTCCCAGAACGACGTGTCCCAGAGTGACGTGTCCCAGAGCGACCTGTCCCAGAGCGACGTGTCCAAGAGCGACGTGTCCCAGAGCGACGTGTCCCAGAACGACTTGTCCCAGAGCGACGTGTCCCAGAGCGACTTATCCCAGAGCGACGTGTCCCAGAGCGACGTGTCCCAGAGCGTCGCGACCCAGAGCGACAACCCCATGGGTTTTTGTAACATTACCGTGTGCAGCATCAGCCTCATCTGGCTCATTTTCCGTAGTTTCTGTAACGTTAACGTCTGCTGCGGTGTCATCCGAAGCAGCAGTACAGCTTCAGGGGCAGGCTTACCAAATCGAATGTAGTTTAAATGTGCTTTTGTTTCATATATCTACTTTAGTGATTCACATTTGTTAATTTCTAATTTGCGCAGTGTAGTTGTTCGTAGGCGACTCGCAACACAGACGGGGTGAAATCATGAACGTAAGTGTGAAAGTTCTCTCACAAAACAATCATCGTTACGTAGCGGTATCCTGGCGTTTTTGTAAGTGGGTATACGGAAATCCTTGACCTTTCCTAGTGGGTATACTCCGTACACCTGCGTATCACGTAGACTACACCGCTGGTTTATGCCTGTTTCTCTACGTGGAAGTTTCAAAATCAGTTCAGCAGTTGTGGCCATCTCTGCTCATGCTAACCGCCCGGTACTTTGTAATCAACGTCATTGATTACAAAAATACGTCGATTTGCAAAACATTCGGAATAGAGGGAGATGGCAGCGCCCGTAAAAGCCCCCGACACCCCAAGCCGACGACCGGAGACTAGAGGCGACGGCGGCCGACTGTGGCGTCGCCCTCGTTGCCTGTTGTCTAAACAGAAAAGGGAACTTCTGATGTGATGTGTACTTTCAGTGTGGAAGAAAATAAGCATGTTCCATAAAGTTGTTCTAGTCTTAATCACTGCATTAGATACGAGAATTAGAGATTTCTTTATTACTTTACGATGACATCATTATGACGTATGTGTACCAGCTTTATTTTGCATTTCAGATTCACACCATAAATGTCCATTAGAGCTGCAAAGATTAGTCAATTAGTTGTCAACTGTTAAATGAATCCCAAACTATTTTAATAATCTATTAATCGGTTTGAGTCTCGTTTTTTTTTTTAATGGAAAAAAACTCATCATACTCTGTTCCCAGCTTCTTCAATTTGAATATTTTGGAAAAAACCCAGAGGAGACACGTGTTTACATGGTTTGTTGTGAAGACAGATCATCTCCCGCAAGTTGGTTTTATGATTTTTGTAAAGCCATACTTTTATTTTTTATTTTTTTAACCACTTCCATCAACAAGGTTATGATCTCCCCTGTCAGTAGCTGCCATAAGCTGCCACTGGGTTTTTATCTATATTATGAGATAGGGTTTAATAGCTAAGATTGTTATTGTGGCTGATGAAGATGGCGAAGTCTCGGTCTAAAATCTCGCGAGGTGACTTGTTGCCGGAAGACAGCGGTGAGTGTGGAACGTGATTTAGACAAGGTGCCGTTTTGATGCTACCAAGCCATCACCCCCCGTTAGCATCCCGTTAGCATCCCATTGACTCCCATTCATCCTGACGTCACTTTGACAGAGAATAACTTTACATCTGAAGCGTTTAAAGACTCTATTTGTCCGTTGTTTATTTCTAAAGAAACACGACAACGTATAAAAGGCTCCATTACCTTGTAGCTCACGTTATGGCTCCGTAGCAGACGTTTTTATAACAACAGGCTAACGATTGGGTCATAACCACGAGACTTCCTGTCTCATAGTAGAGGAGTTACCGTATAGTACAGGAGAAGCTCTCAGGCAGTTTGGACTTCCATCAGCTGTTTAAGTGTAATGACTAATGTTAACTATCATTTTAGTGATCAATAATGAGCCTGTGTCTATGTTATCTCCTTACATATACCTACGCTCTCCGTCTCTGCTAGATTGGGAATGATTGAGATTTCTCTTGGCACAGCTACCAGAAGACTTCCAACTTTCAGACAGGTTGCTCACGTCACATCTACGTCTTCAAGCTCAGTTGGAGGCTGCGCAGTAACGCTCAGCCATCACCGGAAAAGTTATTCTAACCCCCAATTTTCTACCAACTGCGGAACGGCTGCGGAGTCAGTAGGTTTCCATTAAAGTCAACGTGTGTATTTCCACTGACTGCAGAACGGCTGCGTTCCGACTCCGGCACAGCTCCGGCGGTCCCCAGCCCTCCAGAGCTGATACGCAGAGCTTCTATTTTTGCCGGATGCCGGAGAGCTCCGCAGCAATTCAGCACAGGGCAGATTGTGCGGGACAGGAAGTCGAGCACAGAAACAAAATAAAACATCCGGTTCATTTTCAAAATAAAATACACCGTGCTCAGGGCGGATCATATTTCCCTGAACTACACCTCGAAAACGTCTTCATGGGCGGAGACAGGCCTGAAACAAACTGTTGTTGGTTTTGTGGTTCTGTTTATAGAAACTACATCCTGTTATATCGCACGATCATACATGAATTCGCGACTTCAGCTGTCAGTCATAGCTGCAGCCATTCTGCAACAAATCCGCACCTGGTGGGTATTGAAGGACGGCGGAGCACGGAGCCGACACGCAGTGGAGCCGTTCCGCAGTTGGTGGAAATCCGCCGTAATAGACTTCACCGGTCTCCGTTTCAAGTCTACGGTGTCACTTTGTCCATTAATTGTACCGTTTATGAAATAATCAGACCAATATGTTTGTCTAATGTTGACCAGTTGCCAGATCTTGTATGAAACGCATCCTATTCACACAATCCACACCATATACAATGTTCAACCTGGAAACCTATAACCCTCAACCTGGCGACCTATAACCCTCAACCTGACGACCTATAACCCTCAACCTGGCGACCTATAAACCTCAACCTGACGACCTATAACCCTCAACCTGGAAACCCTATAACCTCAACCTGGCGACCTATAAACCCTCAACCTGACGACCTATAAACCCTCAACCTGACGACCTATAACCCTCAACCTGGCGACCTATAAACCTCAACCTGACGACCTATAACCCTCAACCTGACGACCTATAACCCTCAACCTGGCGACCTATAAACCTCAACCTGACGACCTATAACCCTCAACCTGACGACCTATAACCCTCAACCTGACGACCTATAACCCTCAACCT
Source organism: Sander vitreus (assembly GCF_031162955.1). NCBI lineage: Eukaryota > Metazoa > Chordata > Actinopteri > Perciformes > Percidae > Sander > Sander vitreus. Next base: position 34,209,124 of record NC_135857.1, on the reverse strand, counting down.
GACGACCTATAACCCTCAACCTGGAAACCTATAACCCTCAACCTGGCAACCTATAAACCTCAACCTGACGACCTATAACCCTCAACCTGGCGACCTATAACCCTCAACCTGGCAACCTATAACCCAGTTGCGCAGTTGATCACTGCGCAAGCTTCGCGGAAAGTTCAGACCCGAAAGCTAGCCGATAAAAATGGAACACAGGCGATTTCATCCTTCACGAAAGGACAGACAGAGGCAGAAAACTCTACACAGGTTGAAAAATCCCCCTTCAATATTAGGCTTAACCTACTGGCAAAAGAAAAGAAAACATTGTATGTTTTTTATGATGAACGTGTGATTTTGAAATGTGACAGGACGTTTGAAAATGCACATAATCACACTTAGTTTTTAGTGTAGCCTAAAGGATGATATAGATGCTGGGGGTGTGTTTGGTGAGGGGCGGGTCCGGGCCGCTGTGGAGGAGGGAGGGCGGGGGCGGTGCAGAGGAGAGAGTGCTGGGGAAACAGATGCTGAGGAGGTGAAAACAGCCGGAGGAACAACAGGTTTCCGCCGCAGACTGCGGATGTTTTAACGCGAAAAAGAATCTGCGCCAAAACCCCTCAGAGAGAATCTAAAGACGAGCCGATGAAAGGTAAGCGGGATGATTTATGTCGTTTTTTTTTACGAACATCTGAGCAGACCTTATTCCTAAAGCAGAAAGACATGAAGATATCGTTAAAGTAACTACATATCCGCCTGCTCTCGTTTCATTTTCATCCCTTCAAACTAAATGCAAGTCGGTGATTTGATCGACCGAACAGTCCTTGTTTAAAGCTTTAAACTAAAGCTGTGTAGGCTACTCCTGTAGGACTACATATCCCTGCGCACAAAAACAACCAGACATAAGAATAGCTTCTTTCCCACTGCCATCACTCTACATACTCATCATTCCAGTATGCAGCTTGTACACTACTTTTCCCTATTACTTTTTGCACTTTACATCCCACTCCAATGTGTACTTGACATTATGTCTTATTTGTATTTTTGTATATTATGTTGATATGTGATATATGTATATTGTTGTCTCTACTGTAGGCTACAGTATGCTACTACTACATGTCTATTTGTTTGAATGTATAGAGAGTTAACACCTGCAAAGTCAAATTCCTTGTGTATGTAAGTATACTAATAAATCAGATTCTGAGTCTGATAAAGTAACATTAAATTGGCTTTATAAGTATGGAGGTTTGGTGTGGACCCTGTAACTATCATGCTAAGCAAAGGCAACCTGAATATATAAGATTAGTCTGATTCCCAATCAGCATACATTCATTATAAAATGTCTATGGTCTAAAGGCGACAGATGTTTGTCTGTGTGTTTTAACAGCTGATGGACACATCTGTCCTATCTACTCATATGACTTTTTAAAGATCAGAACCACTTGATTGATCAAGTGGTTCAGTATATATTGCTCATTTGGAATTATAAAATAAAGGCGAATACTTGCAGAGTATTTCTTCCTGTAGATAGATAGACAGATAGAGAGAGAGATAGATAGATAGACAGATAGATAGATAGATAGAGAGAGAGATAGATAGATAGACAGATAGATAGATTGATAGACAGATAGATGAGAGAGATAGATAGATAGATAGACAGATAGATAGAGAGATAGATAGACAGATAGATAGATAGACAGATAGACAGATAGATAGATAGATAGACAGATAGATAGATAGATAGACAGATAGATAGAGAGATAGATAGACAGATAGATAGATAGATAGATAGATAGACAGATAGATAGACAGATAGAGAGAGAGATAGATAGATAGACAGATAGATAGATAGATAGAGAGAGAGATAGATAGATAGACAGATAGATAGATACTATATTCATCCCGAGGGAAATGTTAGGCATCCAGTAGCTTAGACAACCATAACACAACAAACAGACATACACACATATATCTCACATACATGAAAATCACTAACAGAAATGTAAAGAGTTAACAATTTGTGAAGTGATTACAAAGGTCTGGTGTGGACTGACCATGTGATGTAATGACCACGATAAGGTGCTGTATGGTAGAGTGTGTGCAGTGGTGGTAGTGCAAAAGAGAACAGTGCAATAGCTTATTATTAAATATTAACTACGACTATGAAAAGACAAGAATGTAAACATAATAGAGTTGCTTGACAAACAAGATAAGAAATAATATACGTTAAGAACAATATATAACAGGGAATAAGTTATAAGATGTAGATCTTATACACAATGCAGACATTGTAGGTGTCAAATATACGCGGACAGCTCCTTGTTTTCGACTGTAGGAGCTGGTATTTTGGAGTTTGATGATCAGTGGGAGCAGAGCAGTGTGTAGTGTAGCGGTGACGTCACTCTGTGCACCAGGTGGCACCGAGGCTTCTTTTATTTACTATCTGCTAGTTCACAAACCTGTCTGACTGTTGACTCTGGGCCACGCTTCCTGACAACATGGCTGCAGGGTTTTTAGTGTTCAGTGTTGTGTGTGTGTGTGTGTGTATATGTGGAAGAGCCTGTGTGCGTGTGTGTGTGTGTGTGTGTGTGTATGTGGAAGAGTGTGTGTGTGGAAGAGCGTGTGTGTGTGTGTGTGTGAAGAGCGTGTGTGTGTGTGTGTGTGTGTGTGTGTGTGTGTGTGTGTGTGTGTGTGTGTGTGTGTGTGTGTGTGTGTGTGTGTGTGTGTGTGTGTGTGTGTGTGTGTGTGTGTGTGGAAGAGCGTGTGTGTGTGTGTGGAAGAGCGCGCGCGCGTGTGTGTGTGTGTGTGTGTGTGTGTGGAAGAGCGTGTGTGTGTGTGTGTGGGAGAGCGTGTGTGTGTGTGTGTGTGTGTGTGTGTGTGTGTGGGAGCGTGTGTGTGTGTGTGTGTGTGTGTGTGTGGAAGAGCGTGTGTGTGTGTGTGTGTGTGGAAGAGCGTGTGTGTGTGTGGGAGAGCGTGTGTGTGTGTGTGTGTGTGTGTGTGGGGAGAGCGTGTGTGTGTGTGTGTGTGGGAGAGCGTGTGTGTGTGTGTGTGTGTGTGTGTGTGTGTGTGTGTGTGTGTGTGTGTGTGTGTGTGAGAGCGTGTGTGTGTGTGTGTGTGTGTGGAAGAGCGTGTGTGTGTGTGTGTGTGTGTGTGGAAGAGCGTGTGTGTGTGTGTGTGTGTGTGTGCGGAGGAACTACAGTAGGGTAGTAGTAGTAGGAAATAGACTTTTTTTGTGATTAACACTGTTTTTTTTTTATTGTTTTTTTAACAAATCAAAGTTAGGGACGTAACGATGCATCATGGATCGGTTTACAACCGGTTGAGATAATAAAATGAATCGTGATGTAGTTTTTTAACGGCCGAGGGCCTAATCTATTTTAGATTCCACTTGTTTGACTTCAGACGTCTCTACGTCTTCTTAGTTTATTTATTTGAAGAGATGCTTTTCCATTTATTTATTATTCTCATGTGGGATTTGCGTTGAGGTGGTTCGGGCATCTGGTAAGGATGCCCCCTGGGGCGCCTCCCTAGGGAGAGTGTTCCAGGCACGTCCCAGCTGGGAGGAGGCCTCGGGGAAGACCCAGGACTAGGTGGAGGGACGTCCCAGCTGGGAGGAGGCCTCGGGGGAGACCCAGGACTAGGTGGAGGGACGTCCAGCTGGGAGGAGGCCTCGGGGAAGACCCAGGACTAGGTGGAGGGACTTCCAGCTGGGAGGAGGCCTCGGGGAAGACCCAGGACTAGGTGGAGGGATCATATCTCTAGCTGGGGGGAGGCCTCGGGGAGACGCCCCAGGACCCCCAGGTGGAGGGGGACGTCCATGGTTAATGTGGCTCGGGAAAGGGAAGTTTGGGGTCCCCTGCTGGAGCTGCTGCCCCCGTGACCCGACCCGGATAAGCGGATGAAGATGGATGGATGGATGGATGGGATTTGCGTATATTTGTACGCCAGCCCGGGAGTTAACATCGCCCCGGGTCCCTCGACAAAAAGCCGAATGTTAGAACAGAGGAAAGACGAATCAAGGCGGCTATTAACGGTTTTAATTAGTTTCTTTCAAAGTGTGTTTTACGTCGATAAAATGACAGTTTTTTTAAATGGAGTCTGGTGGCTTTGGGTTCATGTTAAACTAAAAGGATCTTACTCTTTAACAGAAAGGTCTATCTCTGTAGGGATCCTTTCATAATGCCGTCAGACACTTAGAATAATAATCTTTTGCATACACTTTTAAATTTGGATATTTGGACATTGTTTTTACATGGAATACAAGTGAACGCATGCGTACTGTCTCACGCGAGTCTTTTCGGGCTGATGGAAAAAGTCTGAACGTGTTTTCATTAGTGCTTAAACAATTTACGTGAATAGTCTTTCATCACTGATTGATTAAAGATCACAGGAGCCAGAAAAATATTGTGTGTGTGTGTATTGTACATGTACATGTATTCCGTTACTCCCCAACACTGTATAGCCCTCAATTACAAGTATGTGTGTGTGCCTTGCATTTTGGGTTGAAGCAGACGTGATGGATTAAGATTTGAACTCCAACTGAGCATTTTAAATAGTGTGGCGTGTGTGTGTGTGTGTGTGTGTGTGTGTGTGTGTGTGTGTGTGTGTGTGTGTGTGTGTGTGTGTGTGTGTGCGCGCGGAGGAGCTACAGTAGGTAGAAAACATATATAAATTGAGTATATTCAAATTTGGAGATGTATCATCTCATTTTCGAGGGGGTCCCAACATATAACACAATCATTACATTCTAAATAATTCTAAACTAATTCCGTACAAAAACCAAACCAGGAAGAGCGCCATGTCTTTAAGCCACCATGGGCTTAGCGGATAACGGTGGAACTGCATCCATCTGGCCCGGAAAGACTTTTCCCAGAGACTTTGCATGGCAAAAAAAAACTTCTGTATTTCAGCATCTCATTTTTTTTCAGGTACATCAACTTACCAGCCCAAACACTTAAAGGGTCCTTGTTTAAAACGTCACGTTTTTAACATTTTTTAACATTCACTAGTAGCCGAGAGTTATTAAACTAGGCATGATGAACGTGCGTAATCAATGGACGCGAGCAGACCTGCGGGACTGCACCCCGCCCACGTCGCCCTGCACTGCACATGCTCTTATTACTGTTCTCCCGAGGTCCTGTAGCTGTAATAATGGATATAGCTAATCCATGGTATTATCTTATGACACATCCGAGGGCTGTATGCTGTAAAGCCTGTAACGTGGATACTAGCTAGCTAGCTAGTAGCACGACATAATGATTACATCTCCTTGGTTGTGTAAGATAAGCATGTAAACGATCAGGACCAACGAAAACACAATGTTTAACGTTAGTGAATATTTTAGACGATGAAAACGGCGAGTTCATGAGTTCACCATGTATACCATGGATGTATTAAGAGGACGAACTATACTTGTAAGAGACACGAGAGAGAAGCTCGTGAACGAGCATGTTGCTACCGGTTGCTACGACAACACAAACTGTTGCTGGTGCGGATGTCCATTGTGACCAAGAGGGTAAGCTTCTCCTCACAACGCGTAGCTCCTACGGCGCCATTTTGATGCTAACAAGCCATCACCTCCCGTTAGCATCCCATTGACTCACATTCATTCTGACGTCACTTTGACAGAGAATACCTTTACATCTGAAGCGTTTAAAGACTCTATTTGTCCGTTGTCTATTTCTAAAGAAACACGACAACGTATAAAAGGCTCCATTACCTTGTACCTCACGTTATGGCTCCGTAGCAGACGTTTTTATAACAATAGGCTAACGATTGGGTCATAACCACGAGACTTCCTGTCTCATAGTAGAGGAGTTACCGTATAGTACAGGAGAAGCTCTCAGGCAGTTTGGACTTCCATCAGCTGTTTAAGTGTAATGACTAATGTTAACTATCATTTTAGTGATCAATAATGAGCCTGTGTCCATGTTATCTCCTTACATATACCTACGCTCTCCGTCTCTGCTAGATTGGGAATGATTGAGATTTCTCTTGGCACAGCTACCAGAAGACTTCCAACTTTCAGACAGGTTGCTCACGTCACATCTACGTCTTCAAGCTCAGTTGGAGGCTGCTCAGTAACGCTCAGCCATCACCGGGAAAGAGCTTCTAATGTCCTTCACTGGTCTCCGTCCAGAGACACGGGACCTGGTGGTCCATTATAGAGACTGTCTCTGATCGTGACGTCATGGGCCAGTCAACGCGGAAGCCTCCTTGATTTCATGTTGTTTACGGAGAAGGAGAACCAGGAAATGAGTCGGGGGGGGAATGCAACGCCACCAAGCCACGGCCGAGAGACGTGCGTCGCCGCGACGTGTAGTTACACTTTGAAAATGCGTGAAAAAGCCTCGGAATCTGAATTGAAAACGTTTACAAGCAAACACATTTACAAAAAATAACGCCCATAACAGGTTCGAATATTAAGAGCTGCCTAATATTAGCTCGAATATCATTATTTTTTTGAATATGTTGTGTCGAGCCTTCTTAGTGGTTTAAAAATAGCTATTTTGATGCATAGTAGTGGCCCTAGCTCTCCCATTCAGAAGGCCATTTGACCCAAAATGTGCTTTTAAACGGAAGTTTGACTCGGGTCCATTCACAAAAAGACCCTAGGTTGCATTTTGGCGAGCGTTGAGTAGAGGGCCTTTGGACACAGATCTTGTAATTGAGATGTTTTATTGCTTTGCACATTTCATACACTAAACAATTCATCAGTTAATGGCAGATATAACCACTTTGTTGCTGTTACGTACAGTCCTCTCTCTGTTGAGCGTGATTCCAGTTTGCCTCAAAGAACATCGAGAGTCTTTCTTCTTTTCCTTCTTTCTCTGCTGCCCCTCCTTCCTCGTCTTTATTCCAGCAGGTGGTGATTAGTGGTTAGGTCTAATTATGATGCTCCAGCCTGAGACACAATGTGTGAAAAGAAAAGTGCGTGTGTGTGTGTGTGTGTGTGTGTGTGTGTGTGGTGTGTGTGTGTGCGTGGGTGGAAGAGTGTGTGTGTGGGAGTGTGTGTGTGTGTGTGTGTGTGTGCGTGTGCTTTTGTGTGTGTGTGTGTGGGGGGGGGAAGTGTGTGTGTGTGTGTGTGTGTGTGTGGGGGAGAGAGAGAGTGTGTGTATGTGTGTGTGTGTGTCTGTGTGTGTGTGTGTATGTGCGTGTGTTTTTGTGTGTGTGTGGGGGGGGGAAGAGTGTTTGTGTGTATCTGTGTGTGTGTGTGTGTGTGTGTGTGTGTGTGTGTGTGTGTGTGTGTGTGTGTGTGTGTGTGTGTGTGTGTGTGTGTGTGTGTGTGTGTGTGTGTGTGTGTGTGTGTGTGCGTGCGTGCATGTGGAGGAGATACAGTAGGGTTGGGGGTTGTTTTTATGGTGTTGTGGGGACCAAACAGCTGGTTGGACTCCGTGACATTGTCTGATCATCAGAGAGGATACAGTAGTCAGTATAGGGTTTGTAGTTCTGACAGCAGCCAACTGTGCAGATGTTAATGCCTCTTTATCAACCAGACTGTAAATAAAAAGCTGCTAACACAAGGGGAAATCTGGACTTGCAACATTTCAGGTGTAAATGTGTCCTAAGGAATTAATAAGGAAAAAAAATCTCCTTATACTGGGTTTCCGCGGGGACTTAAACAGTCTTAAATGTCAAAATAAAAATTGTAGTCCTTAAAAAGTCCTAAATTCACATGGTGTTCTAGGTCTTAAATCATTTTAAATAGCTCTTAATTATCCTACGTCCATTGTAACGCCTCTAATGATCACTGATATGTGTTTTTTTTTATTTTTTATTCTGTGGTGTTGTAGTTCTTTCTTCCACTTGTCCAAATATAATTAGCTGTATATGTACAGATCAGTATTACTTTTATTACATTTTTAAATAACTTTCCGGGCTAAGGTGTTTGCAAACGGGGTACCGCCTTAACCTGAATATAATCGGCTTTTTAAACTGCATGTAGACGCACTATTGTTTGTTTTTAATATATGTATCCAGGTCTCCATGGTGAAATGAAGTCATCTGAAATGAAATGAACAGTTTTTATGTAGATGAGAATATTGTCTGTCAGCTCGTTTATGTTGTTAAATAATCATGTGTGTCACTCTGCTCTCCAGGTGCCAGAACCAGCTGATGCTGCAGCCTAATCAGGTCACCTGGGACTGAACACGCACACACACACACACACACACACACACACACACACACACACACACACACACACACACACACACACACACATACACACACACACACACACACACACACACACACACACACACACACACACACACACACACACACACATACAAGGACGGACGGACGGACGGCCAACATGGCTTCAGACCCGCCCATCTTTACAGAGCAGCAGGAGCTGCAGAGGAGAGCCAATCAGGTCACAGATGAGGTAAGCAACAGTGCTTTTAATGTTTAAATGTTTGTGTATTTCAGTGTGTGTATTTCTTTAAAGTGAGTGTTGTAAAGCTGTATATAAATAAAATACATTATTATGTAAAAGGCTTCCCTCCAGCACAACATAGAGAAACATCTGCTATTGCCATCGGCGCATGTAACCTTATTTACAGATGGGCCGATGACAGAAAATAGGGTGGACATCGGCCGATTCCGATGTCCAGCCGATGCATCGGTGCATCCCTAGTAAGAAATGAACAATTCCTTTAAAAAAAGGAGACAGGATCAGAGGACAGAGCCCTGCCTGAAGGGACTGTCCCTTTAAGGACACCTGGCTCACCTGGTGGCCATAGAAACAATCTGCAGGGAACCATCAGGCACGGATGAGCTCACACACACACACACACACACACACACACACACACACACACACACACACACACACACACACACACACACACACACACACACCATGGGGGTTTAAAGGCTACTACAGAGCAAAATCGTTTGTCACCTCATCATCCACTCGGTGGGGAAGTCCCCAGGGATTAACATGATGTTTACACAACACACACACACACACACACACACACACACACACACACACACACACACACACACACACACACACACACACAAAGCAAGGGGCTGAAAGACTTGAGAGAGAATGTCCATGTGTGTGTGAGTACAGTGTTAACGTCTGCTGTGTGTTGACTTTCGAAAGGTTCCGGGCAAAACGGCAGTTAAATGTCAAATCTTTATATCTTTCACCACCTAAATATATAAAACAAACACGCGCATTGCTAGCGTTATCTCCACAGCGCTGTGCATATAGGTCTGGCTACACCACAGATGCATTCTGGGATAGGATAAAAAAAAAAAAAAAAAAACTCTGGTTGTTTGCATTTTTTAAACCAATCATAATCATCAAGCTCCGGACGCTCTGCAAATTGTCTCGATATTAAATGAAGTTAACTGTTCGAAAGGTTTTCACATACAATTGACAGCAGTACAATGTAGTGAAATTCAATTACTGCATTTAAGCCATCCTAAGTATAAAGGGCAGTGGACAGCTATACGTACAGTATACGGCAGGATACTTTGACCGGAGGAACCTGGAATCGAACCGCCAATCTTGTGATTGAGCTATTTAAATGAGCTGGTTAAACCTCATTGGCTCTTACTGGTGTATCTCCGTGTGTAACTTCGTCCACAGCAATCCCACCAATCAGTCCCCAAACGTCCCAGTTAGCGAGCAAACGCCCTAAACATATTCTGTGTACATTTTTACAATAATTCCCCAAAAGAACCAAGCAGGCCTGCCTTGTTGCACCATCCACATTTGCTTTAAAGGTGCCCTGCCACACAAAACCATAAGTCCATATGTGTTTGTGTTACGTTGTGAATGTGAAAATGAACTGCTACCTCCTCTGTCAGCTCTAGCCACTGGAAAGGCCAATTACAAAAGCTGATCAGTCTGACGTGGTGTTGCCTGAGCTCATTACTATTCTGTAAAGCTGGGTAAAGGATGCTGATAGCCATGCTCTCATTGGCTAGCTGTTAGCCAATCAGAGTCTAGCAGCTTAGCTCGTTGAATATTAATGAGAACTGGCACAAATCGAGCTGAGGCTTTCTATACCCCGCTAGAATGGCTTGAAACAAGGTAACCAAGGCATTTTATTTCACAAAATGTTTTACAGAGTCCATAGTAGAACTTCAGACATTACCACAAAGTAATGAAATACGTGTGGCAGGGCACCTTTAAAACTTGCCATTTTCAGGGTGTAGCTCACTAGCTCGAAGTTGTTGTCGTTTCCCGAAGAGAACAGAGTTTGGGAACGGCGACAAACAGAGAGCGAAGGTGAGGGACATCCGGCGGACGTACTTCCGTTGATCCAGACTAATTTACGTCCACATACAGTAAACAAAAATGTACACAGAAACCTAGTGCGCGTTACTCAGTTGATCATAACTCACCCCTTTCTAAACGAAAGTGTTCACATTAGAACATGTTAACAACCTGTCAATCAGTTTGTGAGTGGTTGGATTTAACTTTGTGTTTTGACAAAACATGTATTCATTTTATAGGTCTGTTATCTCCTCATGATTTATAGAAATACTGTGGAAAGGACGGGATGAAAGACAGCATCAGTTTGTTGTGTTTACTGTAAAAAGACTGATGATTTTACGGGAAATAATTGCTCAATTTAAACCCAACTGAACATTCATTCATTATAAATTAACTATTGTAAACCATTTTTATTATATAGGCTGAATTATGTGCTTGTCTGTAGACGAATTTCTCATTGTTGCATGTTCAGCTGGCTGTATATTGAATGTACTGTATGTTGATTAGCCCGTTGTTTGTGTCTTTCAGTCCCTGGAGAGTACGAGGCGGATGATGCAGCTGGTTGAGGAGGTACATGCACGCAAAGTCAGAGCGAGAACTTCATTATTATGTTAGCGTCATCATCTTTACATCAGCTCTCTGTTTTTCCGCTGTTCCACAAGACGACATACTGTACCCAATGATGTCTCACCAAAACGACTTTAGACAAGACAGATGCTGGGATGTGATTTACTGTGAGCTGCTTGACTTATTGGAAACAAAAGTGGTTGAGATCAGAGGCTCTTCAAAGCCACCAGACTCATTTGGAGGAGCCTGGTGGCTTTGAAGAGAGCAGAGATAACATCTTCAGTTCCCCGTCGTAAAGGGCTGTCCGACAGCAAGGTAAAGCGCTGAAAATACTCTAAATACAGTGTCCAGTTAAACTGACATAGATGTGTTTAGGGGCCCTATCTTGCACCCGGCGGAGCGCGACGCAAGTGCTATTTTAAGACCGTCCAGCGTCCACGTCGTTTAAATAGCAAATGCACCTGCGCCCATCTGTGCGCCCATGGGCGTGCTGGTCTTACAGGGAGGTGTGTTCAGGTGCATTCGGGGCGTATTGCTATCTTGAGGCAGTGGAACGTGATCGCGCCATTGACCAACAAAAACCTGGTGTAAAGTCAAAAGCGCAGCATTTCATTGTTATTTTAACAGAGCATTAGTAAAATGCTCCTAGGCTCGTGCACAGCGTGCACACTATGCTTGTTACACACACAGGGACGCACAGCAGCACACACACATGCAGAAGATTACAAATACAAATATTACGGTGCAAATCCGACATCATAACAGCAATGCTCCAAGGTCCAAACGCGCCTGGCTTTTAAAGGGAATGGGAGATGATCCTTTGGAACCATGCACCCAGTGCACGGACCCTTTTTTCCGCCGTCAAACTAGTAAAAGTGGGGCCCCTAGATAGCTCAGTTGGTAGAGCGGGCTCCCATGTACAGAGGTTTACTCCCCGACGCAGCGGCCGCAGGTTCAGCTCCGACCTGCGGCCCTTTCCTGCATGTCATTCCCCCCTCTCTCTCCCCTTTCATGTCTTCAGCTGTCCTGTCAATAATGGCCAAAAAATAATCTTTAGAAAACTAGCAAAGGTGGATTTGGACACGCCCTAAACGCTCCTGCCCCATGCCCTTCCCGCCGTGCGCTCAGATCGCTAAAATAGGGCCCTAGGTGTCTAAAATACATTTAGCTGCTGCCCCCGTCCACAGCAGGACGTTGCTTAGCTTCCATGACCGTACTCCTGCCTGCTTCTACAAACGGGGGGAGTGCCGACCGCCGTCTACAATCTATACTACTGATTGGTTTCCTCTTTATTCTGTCAAAATTCCAAGTATTATAGAAGTAAGCAGGAACTGTTTTAAAATGTCTCTCTGCTGTTGTGTTCAATTGTCGAGTTTTTGAACTAGTTTCACCATATGACAATCACATATAATCTATCTGCAGCAACTAAAATGGCTAGCTGAACAATGGCTGCCTGGAAGAAGGGGGCGTTTGGGGTCCATACAAGCTTGCTTATGAGTGATGTGTATTCTGTATTTATTTGGTTCCATGTGCTCCTCCTGCAGAGTAAAGATGCCGGGATCAGAGCTGTGGTTATGCTGGATGAACAAGGAGGTAATCAGTTCTGTTTGATCGCTCTTTAAATCCTCCTCTTTTAGTCTTATTCAAAGGTTTTCAACTCTAAATTAAAAACGGTTTGTCTTCCAAGAAACAAGGTACGAGAGTTTTGTCCCAATATTTTGGTATTGCTTCAATATTTAAGAGATTAATATTACTTTATTTAGGGATGGGGAGAAAGATCGATACAGCACATATTTTCCGTGGCAATACTGTACCGATACACGTACGCCAAGTATCGATCTTTTATTATATAAATTCAGTGTTTCCTTTAGCAGTGGGGGCAGGTCTGTCCGAATAACTACGTTGTGCGTCGGCCCTATTTCTGATGCCGTGGCGGCAGACATTTTGCCATGGCGGGCCGCCACTACAAAATCAACATAGAGGAAACACTGAAATTGCATATAAAAATTGGAACTTTTTGGTACTTGAATGATAAAATCAAGTGCTTTTTCAGTCCACTAGATGGTGCAGTGACGTCAGCAGGGTTGACCGTCAAGCATGAGTCCGAAAACTGTATTAAAAAAGTAAAATATCTGACTTTTAATCAGAAGCTGCTGGAGAATACGTAGTTCAATACAATGTTTACAACATTAATAGGATTTTTATTTCTAAATTCTAAATTTTAAAATAGGATCTCAGAATGAAAAACTAAATGCCATCTGCTGTCAGAAAATGCTTGTAGTAAAATAAACCAGAGAAAGAAATCAGGAAAGCTCCGTCCACGGGAAGTTCGGTCTGGACTTGATCCGTTGTGGAGCAATTATGCTTGAACCAGAGCTGTTTGGACCAATCACATTGTGAGGGCGGGCTTTATACGATGATGGACAGATACAGTAACGAACAGTAACGTCTCTCTCACATACACACACACACACACACACACACAGATCCCGGTGACGTAGCAGCGACAGCGGCATCAACGGGTTGCTGCCATGGAGTGCGCCGCTTCGGTGGCCGGCTTGTAGATCGGGCTGGGTTTACCAGAAGACATGTTTGAGTCAAGACAACTCAGATTTGAGCTTTGGTGAATGGGAATTTTCAGCATGGTCTGAACATGTCGGTCTAAACATGCCCTTGACCAATCAGATCAGCCGCTTTGAAACCATCTGTTGCACCTACTGCCCATGTCTGCTGTTGTTACACCACCATAAAAACCCGGCACCATAAAACTCCTGTTCCTAACAGAGCAGTTGGAGCGTATTGAGGAAGGCATGGACACCGTCAACAGGGACATGAAAGAGGCCGAGAAGAACCTGACAGACATGGCCCAGTGCTGTGGTCTGTGTATCTGGCCAATCAGGAAGTAGGTCTTGGTTTCCGGTGATCCACACCTTTTTCACTGAACTGGTGCCCAGTTCCATTAATAAAGCTTAAAACACAAAAGCTTAAATCCACAATAAGAATGACACTCTAAAGCCCAGTTCAGACCAAAGATTCACGACGAGACAGAACCATTAAGGAAAAAATGTCATCAGTCTGAACCGGCCGGTCTCAGCTCGACTCCAACCTGCTGATGGTGTCGCTGCGACTCAGCTGGTGGAGTCTCCAGAGGCTGGTTTTAGAACGTAAGAGACGTCTCCTGTTTCATCAGCCAGTAGAGAAGTCAGCTGGTGGAGTCTCCAGAGGCTGGTTTTAGAACGTAAGAGACATCTCCTGTTTCATCAGCCAGTAGAGAAGTCAGCTGGTGGAGTCTCCAGAGGCTGGTTTTAGAACGTAAGAGACGTCTCCTGTTTCTACAGCCAGTAGAGAAGTCAGCTGGTGGAGTCTCCAGAGGCTGGTTTTAGAACGTAAGAGACATCTCCTGTTTCTACAGCCAGTAGAGAAGTCAGCTGGTGGAGTCTCCAGAGGCTGGTTTTAGAACGTAAGAGACGTCTCCTGTTTCAACAGACAATAGAGAAGTCAGCTGGTGGAGTCTCCAGAGGCTGGTTTTAGAACGTAACACAGACGCATTGCAAGAAGTTGCAAGTTTCAACTAGTGTTGTCGCGAATCTTTGGTCTGAACTGGGCTTTATGGAATTTACTCCATCCATCCATCCAAAATAAATATGAACTCTTGCCATCAAATTAACAAAGGCCTCGTTCAGACAGACTGCCACCCCAAATCCCTTCTTTTGGTATATCCGGATTGTATCCAAATTGATTTTTGTAAGTCTGGAGAGCAAAAAAAACAAAACATGAAATGTGAGTTTTCTGCAAATCAGATCCAAACAATATTTTAAAATGGTTTGAAATGTGATTGCAAACGGATTTCTACAGTCCGTCTCACCAATCAGGTGCAGCCATCACGGTTGTAGGACGGTGGAGCCTGTTTTCTATGTTGTCAGTGATCATTGGCGAGAAACTGATAACTGCTAGTGTCAAGCCCATCAAGCGTCCAGTGCTGGGTTGCGGGACGATCCCTGCCCTAAAAATAAAACCGCCCCAGTGGACACGAACCATGAGAAATCATAATGGAACTGGGCACCGAGGTCAGGGTGCAAACAGCACTTACGTATTATCATTAGCATTATCACCGCACAATGTGGCACCGCTGGGCACCGTGTGGCCCCTGTTTGTTCGTGCAGAGTGACGTTATTTAGGGTTTGTGAGAGGGTTTCTTTGGTTTTTGGTTTTTACTTTTGGGGGCGTGTTATATAGAGCCTGACCGATTAAAGGATGGATTTTTAAGGCCGATATTGATACAAATATTTGGTGATTTAAAAATCCGATATTCCGATATATCGGCCGATATACAGTATATTTAAAAAAAAAAATCCAGAAACGTGTAACAAAACATAAACAGATTTCCCTAACAGT
>NC_135857.1:34188940-34191440 GCF_031162955.1 Sander vitreus | reverse complement strand
TAAATCAATGTTAGATGAGCCCACCGATGTCTCCCATTATGTCCGCACTCTCACTTCGCCAGCCTTTTTTTTGCCCACGGCTCTGCTGTGAATGTGAGAGATAGCCACGCCCCCTGATTTGCATATAAGAACTGGAAATAAATAATTTCATTATACTGTTTATTGATCCCCAGTGGGGAATTTACAATTTACACTCTGTTTTGTTAGAAATCACAACACACAGGGCTGAAATACACACACACACACACACACACATGCTCAGGACCTATTCATGCACAAATGGAGATATGTCCGAGTGAGTGGGCTGCCAGTGCTAGACCAGCTCCCTGAGCGGTTGGGGGTACGGTGCCTTGCTCAAGAGCACTTGGCAGTGCCCATGAGGTGAACTGGCATCTCTCCAGCTACCAAGCCACACTCTGTACTTTGGTCCGTAACTGGGACTTGAACCGGCGACCCTCCGGTTCCCAACCCAACTTGAGAGGGAAGTCAATACATTAGGATTCATGAAATAAAACTACCGTGAAATAAGTAAATGTAAAACCTTTTAATATATTTATTTAACTAATTGATTCATTTATATGCTGTAAGAATATTTATATTCACATTAATTTAATTATTTATGTATTTATTGCCTCATTTATTTATTTCATGATGTATTTCAAAGGCATATGTGTTCATGTATTTATTTATTCATGTATTTATGTATTTATTTAATATTGAATAAAACGGCCTTCCATAGGAAGGTACCGTGCATTCATCACCTAACAGACACGTTTGCCTGTAGTCCAGTAACATGATGAAGACTACTGCAGCTGGAGGACCAGTGAGGGTGCAGCGTGTCGCATTTAACAGGATGGACTCACAGTAAAAAATACATTCATGAGGTCATTCTCTCTCTCTCTCTCTCTCTCTCTCTCTCTCTCTCTCTCCTCTCGTCTCTCTCCTCCTCTCTCTCTCTCTCTCCTGTCTCTCTCTCTCTCCTCTCTCTCCAGACTGAAGGCCTTTGAGGAGAGCGGGGCGTACAAGGCAGTGTGGGGCGGAGGCTCCGGTCAGGATGGCGTTGTGTCCAATCAGCCACCATCATCTCGGGTCTTGGATGAGAGGGAGCAAATGATCATGAGTGGAGGATACATACGGAGGTAGAGAGAGAGAGAGAGAGAGAGAGAGAGAGAGAGAGAGAGAGAGAGAGAGAGAGAGAGAGAGAGAGAGAGAGAGAGACAGAGAGAGAGAGAGAGAGAGAGAGAGAGACAGAGGGAGAGAGACAGAGAGAGAGAGAGACAGAAAGAGAGAGAGAGAGACAGAGAGAGAGAGACAGAGAGAGAGAGACAGAGAGAGACAGAGAGAGAGAGACAGAGAGAGAGACAGAGAGAGAGAGAGAGAGAGAGAGAGAGAGAGAGAGTTTAATGAAGTAGAGCTGCAAAGATTAATCAATTAGTTGTCAACTATTACATTTTGTCAAACAATTTTAAAAGTCGATTCATCGTTTTGAGTCATTTTTTAAGAAAGAAAAGAAAGAAAAGTAGGGCTGCAACTAACGCTTTATTATCTGTTGATTAGTTTCTGGATGAATGGATGAGTTGTTCGGTTTATAAAACGTCTGAAAAATGGTGAAAAATGTGGATCAGTGTTTCCCAAAAAGCCCAAGAAGACGTCCTCAAACGTCTTGTTTAGTCCCCAACTCAAAGATCTTCAGTTTCCTGTCCCAGAGGAGAGAAGAGACTAGAACAATATTCATATTTAACAAGCTGACATTAGAGTGTTGTGTCATTTTTTTCACAAGAAATGACTCAAACCGATAATCGATTATCAAAATAGTTGTCACTTAATTTAATAGGCGACACCTAATCAATTAATCTCGGCAGCTCTGAAGAAAACACAAACTTCTCTGAGGGTATGTGATGATGGGGGGGTATGGTGAAGGGTATGTGATGATGGGGGGGGGGTATGGTGAAGGGTATGTGATGATGTGGGGGTATGGTGAAGGGTATGTGATGATGGGGGGGTATGGTGAAGGGTATGTGATGATGGGGGGGTATGTTGAAGGGTATGTGATGATGGGGGGTATGGTGAAGGGTATGTGATGATGGGGGGGTATGTTGAAGGGTATGTGATGATGTGGGGGGTATGGTGAAGGGTATGTGATGATGTGGGGGTATGGTGAAGGGTATGTGATGATGGGGGGGCCAAGGGAACTTCATCAGGATCATAGTATCCTGGATCCATGAAATAACTGGCCTTTCAAAATAAAGGTCTGCCTGCCTCTATGGGACTCTAACATAGGGGTGAACTGACTTATGCCCCCTGTATTTTAAGGAAGAACATTTATTTATTTACGATACATTATTCATTCACAAAGACAATTGGTGTCCTTAAAGGTTGGATTTTTCTTAATTTTTTTAATTAAGGCATTAAGATCAATTTCCAAAAGATGATTTTTTTATTCCTCTTTTTAGTCAACTTCAGCATGGGTTCATAAACTTATGAGCGCCGCTGTAATACC
>NC_135857.1:34111440-34183940 GCF_031162955.1 Sander vitreus | reverse complement strand
AGCATCGTGAGGTTTCACCCATCAGTTTTCCTCTAAATACTGAGAATGTGAGCAAATTGCGCACAATTTGTGAGTTTTTTGCGTGTGATTTTATTTGAAAGTGGGAGTGATTAGTGCACGCTGTGTGTGGGGCAGCTGGGGGCGCGCAGCGGGCTGAAAATGTTGCGCGTTCAAGGGAGGGAAAAAAAAAATCGGAGTCTGCGCAGTAGCGTTGTTCTCGACACTCCGAACTTTCGGGAGAACCGCGGAGGAAGGAGGAGAGGGAGAGAACAACGCCATTTTTTCTGGTAATTATTTTCTACATTTTCAGCATTTTCACACCGCCAACCGCGATATATATTAAATAACAGACCACACGCGTGGTTAAGCGTAGAAAAGCAAGTAATATTAAGAGGCTACAGTGCGAAATGACGAGCGTAACGTTAGCGCCGGAGAAAGCAGACATTTCGTCCTCTAGCTCGGCCAACGGATAGTCGCGTGACGTTAACGTTAAAATAACTCGGCGCAGCGGAGCGGCGCACAAATACAACACGCTGCTTTATAAACGCGCGTTTTACGTCCACGGTAAACCCACGTATCGTTACCGAAATTCGCTTTAAATCCGGTTTTCGCCGTTGTAACGTAACGGCCGTGAAGCTCGCAGAGATGGCGGAATGAATCGCAGGGCTGCTTCTTGTGTGAGCAGCCAGGCACGAGCAGCAGGGGGAGAGGCAGGCACAAGCTCAACAAAGACACAAGAAGAAAGCAGCTGATTGGCTCAGGCGGGCCACGTGGTCAGGGTATTAAAACGCAATGTTAATTTAAATAATTTGGTATTAATACGTTTTTTTCCCCTCAATAGTTAGTGTATTAAGACGTATGCTACACGTTTCAAAATATCTAATACTAATAGCTAGACTTTTTAAATTGAATTCCGTTGCTAGGCAACAGCCTGGAGCCTTGTTAAGTTCTTGTCAGTTGATGTCATTTACATACACCGCAACGGGAAATAAACGTTTATGTTTGAAACTAATAGTACCAAATACACGTACATATCGCAACATATACTCATACTGTACTGGCGTGTTGTGGTACAATACTGACGTTGATAGCTGAAGAAAACTTAATTATAAACAGAGAGAAACGGGGGGGGGAATCACATTTTAAGCTGAGTTTCTGATGCTTGTTCTTGTTATACATGACCGTTAAAAAGTTAGAAATCAGCTGTTAACAGTGATTTCTTTTATATTCTATATTTCTTTTTCTTGGGTGAATCTCTGCACCCAAGGCATTTATTTTAATTTTAGCATCTGACCAGAAGGAGGCAGTGTAGGGACAGAAGCTGGAGAAAAACAGGATGTTGTTGGTCTACGCCCCTAAAAACAAGAAGAACTCCAGTTCAACTCTGAAGAAGCTTATTGATCAAATATGTAATCTTACGTCTGTTTCTTTAATATTTCCAAATATCACGCTTTGTGATGTTCTCTGTATGTTTCCAGCTGATGATTAAAGTTTATTCACTATTAGGGAAAAAAAACATTAAGGCACGAGGAGTGTGATTGGCCGGGTTAGAGTCAGAATATGTGGGGTAGCCAATCGGAGGCAGCGGAGGGCGGGACATTCCTTTGTCGTCCTAGAACCTTTCTGCTGATTTCTGTAGTGCTTTTATGTCACCAAAAAATGCAATAAATATGACAAAAAATATGACAAAAGTTGTATTGACTTCTTTGCGACCTCCATAAGCCGCCGAGAGGCCGAGTCAGGGAACAATCACCTGTATGACGTGATATGTGTTCAAAGATTTATTGTCCATTTGAAAATAGAAAAAAACAAAAACTGTTGCATTAAAAAATAAATCCTGCGTAAAGGTGAACGTGGTAACGTTTGATTTTGCGGTGAAACTTGCGGTCAACAGAAAATGCAACGGCCCAAACTCTCCACCTCTCTGGCCTCCGCCATGCAGCTGCACAGGTGTGTAAATAGACAATGATTATTGTCCGACCAACCCCTGTGACGTCCTGCGTTACGTCATAGGTGAAAAACTATAAACCGTAAGCAAACATAATATACATGGCTGCTATGAAACGTCAAGTAAAGCGACATGCAGTAATACAGTCAAAGATATTTGACTTTTCTCAATACAAGCATGTCAATAAGCTCTAAATACATATCTGGCCCTGGGTGTGATTCTCATTTTCCGTTGTGGCCCTTAGTGAAGTTTAGTTTGACGCCCCTGCTTAATCTCATCAGTGGGACTCCGTATGTAGTTGGGCTGCACAATTAATCACAATTTTATCGAAATCGCAATATGGCCTATAGTGCAATATCCAAATTGCAGAGGGGCGCAATATTTGTTAAAGGCAAATATATGTGTCAAACCGTTCTGAATGAAGTGTTGTGGTGCTGCAGAGACGTCCCGGCCTACACATCCTATCCTACAGACTACAGAAAACATCTGTAGTCTGTAGGATAGACTACAGATCTATCCTACAGACTACAGAAAACATCTGTAGTCTGTAGGATAGACTACAGATCTATCCTACAGACTACAGGAAACATCTGTAGTCTGTAGGATAGACTACACATCCTATCCTACAGACTACAGAAAACATCTTTGTGGGGCGGCCTCTAGCTCTTTGTTACGCCATTATACCAGCTGCAGGTAGGTCAAGGTGTGCCTTAACAAGTGCACCCGCTACCTGCTTCATCCAGAAGTTGTGTATTTATTTATCTTGCTTAAGAAAAACAACGTATGTCTCACAGTTTGGATTCTGTTGTATACTGCCACCAAGTGTCGGACTGGATAACCCACATGGCAGAAACAACCAGTTTTTTCTCTTAAATATATAATCATCCTGTCTTATATGGAGCTGTAAATGCCACTTAAAAACCATCTTTGGCGGTTGCTTCTTGCTTGTACAATTCACAGCATAACCTCTCTGAAAAATCTCGTTTGTTATTGTAACTGAAATGTCTCTGACCTACCTGATACCGAATCGGGACAATCGTTGGCGATACTGTTGTACGCACACACACACACACACACACACAGAACACCTGAGAGTCTGTGCATTACAGTCTTCACAGTTTTAAAATAAGATGAAAACAGAAAGAACCTTCAAGAGAAAGACATCAACCAGGTACTTTTACTTGAGTGCTGTACTTTTTTTAAGGTACTTTACTTGAGCATTTCCATGTTCTGCTACTTTCTACCTCTACATCTCAGAGAGAAATGTCTTACTTTATACTGCACTGCATTTATCTGACAGCTGGATGATATACATTTCAGAAGCAGAGTTCTTATTTCTGTTTACAAAGTTACTTAATTCATCTTTTCACATTATGTTTTTGCACTCTTTCTCTTTATCCCTCTGCCTTGTGTTCTCCCCTCTGTTCTGTCTCTTTCCGCCCTGTCTCCTTTCTCTCTCTGGCTCTACTTTGTCGCAGGCCCTGTGCAGTCAGACGGGTGTCTTCAGTCCAGACTGGCGGGTGGATCGGGACCAGACAGTCCTGGGGGCGGGGCGCTGAAATCTGGACTCTGTACCAAACTGAGTTGCAGTGGGCTGTGAGCGGCGGAGGACGAGGCGAGGCTGGAGCCATGTCGTCGGCCTTGTGGCGCGAGGATGATGAAGAGTTTAAGTTGGGAGCAGTAAGGGCGGGGGGGGCGAGAGGCAAGCCGAGGTTCTCCATGACGGAGATCAAACTGCTGCTGGAGGCGGTGAAAAGGAACAGATACATCCTCCTCAGTGAGTACTGTGTGTCTGTGTGTGTGTGTGTGTGTGTGTATATAGTTTGCTCTTCTCATGTAAAATCAGCTGCAACTACTAAAGGACAATTCCGGCGCAAAATGAACCTAGGGGTTAATAACGTGTGTACGAGTCGACCGTTCTCTGGGATCTGTTTTCATGCTAATCGAACGTGTACGTAGCTTGACACAAGCTAGCGCAAACCGCTGATTAGCTGCTAACGCTAGTAGTCGGGGCAGAGGGTAAATCTGTATTTCTAAACCACACTTCAACATTAGCATAATGAGGGTCCCTACATGTAAACCGAAGCATTGAGAACTTTGTAAGTGTACAGACAGTTTATTAAAAAGATAGTTTAGGAAGACCGTACCGTTCACATATACAGGCAGGCGCTATCTTGGGAAAACAGTCACGACCAGTCGAACGCCGTGTAACCAGTAACATAGCTCAAGCAGCTTGTGTCAAGCTACGTACACGTTCGATTAGCATGAAAACGGATCCCAGAGAACGGTCGACTCAGTACACACGTGTTATTAACCCCTAGGTTCATTTTGCGCCGGAATTGTCCTTTTAAGATATGTGATGTCTCACTCTGATGTCTCACGTGATATAATCTCTCTCCCTGTAGAGAAGTTTAACCAAGGCGTGTCGGCTGAAGCCAAGAAACAAACCTGGACTGAAATCACCAATCAGATCAACGGTCTGGGAGAGAATCACCGAGAGGTTTGTTCATTCGTGGTCCTGTTAGTGACGATGAAGAATGTACCGGCTGTGTATGGTTTTAGTTATGACTATTTAGATTTGAGGCGTGCTCTGAGACGTCGTCAGTGTTGTTTTAGTTGTAATAGATGTAAATGGTCGACATTTACTGCATTACTTAAGCATTAGCCCTCCTCCTCAGATTGTTTTATTTAAATCATTTCAGGAAGACTTTCATAGTAAAAAACACACGCACACACACACACAGACACACACACACGCACACACACATACAGACACACATGCACACACACACATACAGACACACATGCACACACACACAGACACACACGCGCGCACGCACACAGACACAGAAACACACAGACGCACACAGACACACACACGCGCAAGCACACACATGCGCACACACACATGCGCACACACACACGCGCAAGCACACACACACACACACGTGCAGACACACATACACACACGCGCACGCACACACAGATACACGCACACAGACACACACACACGCGCGCACACACACACGCAGACACACGCGCACGCACACACAGACACACGCACACAGACAAACACACACGTGCAGACACACATACACACACGCGCACGCACACACAGATACACACGCGCACACACACACACGCAGACACACGCACGCACACAGGCGCACGCACGCACACAGACACACACACGCACACACAGGCACACACACGCACACAGACACACACACGCAGACACACATACACACACGCGCACGCACACACAGACACACACGCGCACACACACACACGCAGACACATACACACACGCGCACGCACACACAGACACACACACGCGCACACACACACAGACACACACACACACGCACACACAGACACACGCACACAGACACACACACACGCAGACATACATACACATACACACACACACGTGCACGCACACACAGATACACACACACACACAGACATACATACACATACACTCACACACACACAGTAAAATTGTCCTTTTTAATTCACAAGAGAAATTAGAAAAATGACGTTTCAAAGCAGTTTAGTTGCAGCAGAAATATGTTTTTCTGTTCTCTTAGGGTCCCGAAGGATGAAGGATAAGCACTTTTGGTTTTATTACTTCTTTGATTAATCCGTTAATTTGTCTATTAAAAGTTTGAAAAGAGTTTAAAATACTCATCACATTTCATACTTCACATACTCACGTTATATTAAATAATCACATTTCTTAGAGCCTAAGGTGACATCTTCAAACCAACCGTCCAGGACCTTTATTATGTCATATCATTTATTATGATATGAAATTGAGTGTGTATTTTAGCTTTTAATAAATGACTAATGGCCTATCACACACACACACACACACACACACACACACATATATATATATATATATATATATATATATATATATATATATATATATATATATATATATATATATATATATATATATATATATATATATACACACACACACACACACACACACACACACACACACACACACACACACACAGTAAAATTGTCCTTTTTTAATTCACAAGAGAAATTAGAAAAATGACATTTCAAAGCAGTTTAGTTGCAGCAGAAATATGTTTTTCTGTTCTGTTTTATCTAGCAGTCCTTGGGGTTCCTAAAGAATGAAGGATTAGCATTTCTATCCATCCATCTTCATCTGCTTATCCGGTATCGGTTCGCTGGGGTCAGCAGCTCCAGCAGGGCACCCCAAACTTCCCTTTCCCGAGCCACATTAACCAGCTCCGACTGGGGGATCCCGAGGCGTTCCCAGGCCAGGTTGGAGATATAATCCCTCCACCTAGTCCTGGGTCTTCCCCGAGGCCTCCTCCCAGCTGGACGTCCCTCCACCTAGTCCTGGGTCTTCCCCAGGGCCTCCTCCCAGCTGGACGTCCCTCCACCTAGTCCTGGGTCTTCCCCGAGACCTCCTCCCAGCTGGAGGTCCCTCTACCTAGTCCTGGGTCTTCCCCGAGACCTCCTCCCAGCTGGAGGTCCCTCCACCTAGTCCTGGGTCTTCCCCGAGGTCTCCTCCCAGCTGGACGTGCCTGGAACACCTCCCTAGGGAGGCGCCCAGGGGGGCATCCTTACCAGATGCCCAAACCTCCTTAACTGGCTCCTTTTAATACAAAGGAGCAGCTGCTCTGCTCCGAGTTCCTCACGGATGACTGAGCTTCTCACCCTATCTCTAAGGGAGATGCCAGCCACCCTCATGAGGAAACCCATTTCGGCCGCTTGTACCCTGGATCTTGTTCTTTCGGTCATGACCCAGCCTTCATCACCATAGGTGAGGGTAGGAACGAAAACTGACCGGTAGATTGAGAGCTTTGCTTTCTGACTCAGCTCTCTTTTTGTCACAACTGTGCGATAAATTGAATGTAATACCGCACCTGCTGCGCCGATTCTCCGACCAATCTCCCGCTCCATTGTCCCCTCACTCGCGAACAAGACCCCAAGGTACTTGAACTCCTTCACTTGGGGTAAGGACTCATTCCCTACCTGGAGAAGGCACTCCATCGGTTTCCTGCTGAGAACCATGGCCTCCGATTTAGAGGTGCTGATCCTCATCCCAGCCGCTTCACACTCGGCTGCGAACCGATCTCAGTGAGTGCTGAAGGTCGCTGGCCGATGATGCCATCGGGACCACATCATCTGCAAAAAGCAGCGATGAGATCCCCAGCCCACCGAACTGCAACCCCTCTCCACCCCGACTACGCCTCAATATCCTGTCTGTAAATACTACAAACAGGATTGGTGACAAAGCGCAGCCCTGGCGGATTAGCATTTCTAGGTTTTGATTAATCCGTTTATTTTGTCTATAAAAAGTTTGAAAAGTGTTTCAAACACTCGTCCCATTTCTCAGCGCCTAAGGTGACATCTTCATATTGTTTGATGAACCCAAAGATATTCCATTTACTATAAAAAAAAAATGAATACCAGAGTGTATTTTAGCTTTTATAAATGACTATTTCATGTTAAAAATGGCTGGCTGTTAATTGTTCTGTCCCGTCTAATCCACTAATGGTGTCATCGCTAGTTTGAAGCATCGGTGGGGGGTTGCCGTAGCAGCAGGCTCCAACGTGGAACAGATGTATCGATCTAAAACGTTGTGTCACAATACATGACTTTCATTTTCAAAACAGGTGCGTCAGATCATGAAGAAATGGGCCGACCTCAAATGTGATGGAAGGCGAGCGCTCCGGGGCCCCAACGGCAGCAACGTGAGGAAGAAGAGCATGGGCCCCGTGGAGAGGATGGTCCACAAGATCCTAATGATGAGTCCCAGAGGAGGTGAGGAGGTGTTTGAGTCTGGGAAATGTGGGTTCATCAGGGAATGTATGGCAGGGCCTTTGTTGTGAGAGCCTCAGTGCACAAGAGACTAAGGCTAAATGTACTCCGATTCTCCACTGGGCACGTCTGTGCTGCGTTCCGACTGCGCCGCTGTGTTGTTCCGTCCCCCGCCACGCGCCATCCCACACCGGGCGCGTCTTACGGCAGCTACACACAGAGCCGACGGCCGACCGTCGGCAGAAAAGGCAGTTGGGCTGATCAGTGTCCCCGAGTTGGTCCAAAAAATGCCTCGGAACACCAAAGAGACGAGACGTAATACGTCTCCATAACAGCAGGCGGCGCTAATCTGTATTGTCGCCCAAAAAATGAAAACCGGCAGCTGATTGGACGAACGCGCCACCTGGGTCTGGCTGCTGCTTCAGGATTTTGGATTTTTCAACCACCCATTACTGGCGACTCGTTCAGAACACGATCTCATATTGGACTGAAATAGTTCCCCGAAACGTGCAGTTGCTGAATCTGTCTTCAGAGACTCACGCTCATCCCGCTCGCCATTTCCGGGTGAGTCCCGACTGCCCTGTCTCCGACTGAGCATGTCAGGTCGGCCGACGGCTCTTTCAACGGACGACTGCACGGAACACACCGACCAGACTCGAGTCACCGACCTCACCAGACTGTCCAACGGCCGATTATCAGCCCGGTGTGTAGCTGCCTTTAGAAGCGGAGCGTGTTGCTGCCCGACTCTGCAGAATATATTGACTCTACCAGTACTTAACAGAACAATCGCATGTCTATTAAGCTAGTATCTACCTTCCACTCCATGCACTCCTGCTGTTATTAAAACCCATGCCTTCTCTTTTCTGGTGTTTTGTTAAACGATATTTGGGGGTGTGTTTTGGTAAATTGACTGGATGCTCTCACTGTTTCACTGCCTGCTTGCCCGGCTGAAAAAAGACCTGGCGTGTATCTTTAGCGGAGCGGAGAGTCGCTTCACGCACGCTTCTGGGACGCACCGTGGCGCAGCTGGTAGAATATCAAACATTGACTTGAATGGCCACGATTGCTCGCGGGGCACGCCACGTGCCCGGTGGAAATTAGGGGTTTGAGTAATACGTAGATGATCATGATGACGATAGCTTTATTGTTAGACTCGAGGTCCGTTGAAGAACATGCAACACAATTAAAAGGACAGACACATTGTAAAGAAGACAGCTGTACCAGGTTTCTCACAGCACTGATCCTAGGATCAGACAGCTGGGAAGTGACAGTGTTTTTTTTTTTGTTGGCCCCGCCCCAAAGAGGTTGTAGCTAGCGCCAAAGGAAAATCATCATCACTAAAATAAGAATTAAGAATAAAAATACAAATCCTCTCTTAATGTGTGTAAGAACTGATGTACCAAACATGAATGGTTGCTTGATAAACTGCAGAACAAAAGCTTGAATGAGCGCTAATCTTAGTTTTGTCTCCAGAGTCACACTGATTTCCCATTATGTGTCGTAAAGTTGGCATTCAGTTTAACCCTAGGCGGTATTAAAAAGGTCTTACATTTAACTTGAGATTTCTGGGTCTAAACAAGCAAAGCATTTCAACTCGGTCAGGCTTTTATAAGCTGGTAAAACCAATCAAAATATGCTTGGATCGGCCCTTATACCCATCCTGCAGATCATACCTTGACCTAGATGAAACCGCCGTGGTGTTAAAAGATCCTTAAAAAACAGACCAACATCCTACACGGAGAGTCATTTAACTTAAAGGGATATTTCACTGCTGGAAAGATGAATATGTATTTAAAATCATTTATGTAGTAGATCGGTGAAGTATCCCTTTTAAAGGACATTTTGATATTTGACCGTCTCTGCTCTCCCATCCAAGTGTTTCTTCTTGATGAGCCAGTTTCCGTTGGTTGGTTCTCAGGTGGCGAAAGTGATTTTGACCTCGACGAAGAAGATGATTTTTCAAAGGTTTACAGCAAAGGCCCGCCCCCCAACGCTCCCCCGTTCTCCTACCTCAGCTTGACGGACAGCTCCCAGTCTATACCCGGAGGAGCCTCCTACGACTTCTCTCCTCTCTCCTCCCCGGAGAAAGATCTCGCCAGTAAGTGGAGCTAAACACTAAAGAAATGCAACCAGTCTGCACCAATGACACTCGTTTACCTATATACCTTAGGGTGTAATTTCCACTTTTCAAAATCCAGTTTGTGCCCCCCCCCCCCTTACTTTGAAATTAATTTGATATTAATTAATTTAGCCTCTGGGATCGACCCTTATCTCTGTGTGTGTGTGTGTGTGTGTGTGTATAAAATAAATATGCAATACATTATAATATATTTCTGAAAAGGCCTATATGAGATTTAAATTGTATTTGGTAAGATACTTGGTAAGTAAAACTATTTGCATACATATGCATATGAATTCTCTGTTTGCGTGTAAACGAAGGGAAGTGTCTTCTGTCAAGTCATTTGTTGTTTGACTAACTGCAGCTTGACGATGTTTTGCAGGCGATCCCTTCTACTCCTCCCCTGACTTTGACCTGGCTGACGATGGAGGTAAGACTGACCGTTCAGCTTCAGCTTCTGGCTTTAAGGGCACGAGAGAGAGGGAAATGACCATTTCAATTCAAATGAAATGGGTGTTCTTGGTGCCGGGACCTTTTTTTTTTAAATTATGCAAGAATTGAGTGCTACCATGACCTTTTATCTCCGGCATACTATACTATACTATAAGCCTGACGTGGTCAGATTCTAGTCAGAATCTGAGTCTGATACTGCTCCGTTGGGCTGTGTTATCGTGTGTGTGTTTCAACCGAACAAGGAAAGAAAATGCCTCTGCACTCAATTGGATAGACCTCCAACCAATCAGAGCAACGGAGACAGACGTCACAGAGGCTGCGAGTCAAAGGCAGGCTTCGACAGAGCAAAGGCAGAGGCGGCAGTTTCCGTGTCGTGTGGACGGGTGTGGCGACGTGTTTACGTACCCTGGCCCATTATGAGAGCTAATCAGCACATATCTGCATTCATCAACCCTCAGGGGAGGGAGAGAGGGTGTGTGTGTGTGTGTGTGTGTGTGTGTGTGTGTGTGTGTGTGTGTGTGTGTGTGTGTGTGTGTGTGTGTGTGTGTGTGTGTGTGTGTGTGTGTGTGTGTGTGTGTGTGGAGAGAGAGAGAGAGACAGTGTTGTCTCGTCGTATGATCTTTAGCTAATTTAACACTTCAGCAGAGGTGTTCGTTTCCATACAGGTTTAGTGGCTTGATGGTTAACAGTGAAGCATGGATTTGATTGGCGGGGGTATTTTGGCGACGGTGATGTTATCAGTATTGTAAGTTAGCAGTAGACTTAAATAACCCGACCCAGGGTGATGTGTCTGCCCGGTTCAACTCTTGAGATTTTCTCGCTTTGCACAGCGCTGTGAAGGAATAATCTCCGAGATTACGTTATGTTCTGCCAGCTCACAGCAATTTACTAGATATAAATGCATAATGAACGCAGGAAAAGAGTCAAAGGCTGTAACACCCCCCCACCCCCTGCTCTTGTAAAGCGTTCTGCATGTGGCGTCTGCGTGTGATGTGCAGGTTACCTTCCCCCCCCAAACACAGACACACACACACACACACACACAGACGTTCCTGCAATTTATAGATAGATGAGCTGACGATATCTTCTATAAACCCTTTGCACGTGACGTCACGCTCCACTCGCGCAATTATGAACGCCATGACGGATGGCGGAAGAGCTATGCTGTAGACGGACAGCAAGCTAAACGCGTACGTTTTCGTGTTTGTGTTCTCACATTCACAATCTGCAGAGTAATCCTCACCAACGCAAGCATGTGTATGTATTGCCTTTCGGTTTTAAATGAGCTAGCTCAACCAGCTAGCTGCCACGCTAACCAGCTGTTCCTGCTAACAGGTCCAACCCGATGATGACCCACATAACTAGCTAACATCGGTTATTCACTGACCTAGCTACACATCCAAAAAAGAAAGCCGTTCCCTTGATCATTTAACTTAACACACATAGGAAAAAATATTGGTTAAATTAAAGATGACATGGCACGGAAACTAGCTTCAAAAAGGCCAAAAAAATGAGTTAAATGCGGGTCTGCGGAGCTCCTACCCCGGCTAGCTAACAAGCTAGCTGCAGCTAGCTTTGGACTGCTAGCTAGCTGCTGCCCATCGCGTCGTAATATCCACCGGTCAAATCTTAACATAGGCTACAGCGAATATAATCACAGATAAAAATATGGCTACATGTTACAATTATGTGTGGTTACTACCGATCATAGACACTCCTGGGATGTGTTCAGGCATCCATTAGCTAGGAAGTTGCCTTGGCACACCCAGTGAACAACGGCCGACCACGTCCTCTAAAAACATGGGCTACGTGTTATATAAATCTTTACTTATGTAAAGAATAGATGTTAATACATAATAAACCCTAGATTGATGTCTTATCTTTGCCATTATGAGGTACCTCCCCCCGCCGTTAGCGTAGCATCGCGTACCTGTAACCCAGCCAGCTACAAAGAACTGGGAAGCATCCAGACTTTTAAAAGCTTTGAGATCAGCACCAGTATATGGGGGGGGGTACCCCGTTTACCACATAGTAGTACAGACCAGCACCAGTATATGGGGGGGGGTACCCCGTTTACCACATAGTAGTACAGACCAGCACCAGTATATGGGGGGGGTACCCCGTTTACCACACAGTGGTACAGACCAGCA
Source organism: Sander vitreus (assembly GCF_031162955.1). Lineage (NCBI taxonomy): Eukaryota > Metazoa > Chordata > Actinopteri > Perciformes > Percidae > Sander > Sander vitreus. Next base: position 34,171,456 of record NC_135857.1, on the reverse strand, counting down.
CCAGTATATGGGGGGTACCCCGTTTACCACACAGTGGTACAGACCAGCACCAGTATATGGGGGGGGTACCCCGTTTACCACACAGTGGTACAGACCAGCACCAGTATATGGGGGGTACCCCGTTTACCACACAGTGGTACAGACCAGCACCAGTATATGGGGGGGTACCCCGTTTACCACACAGTAGTACAGACCAGCACCAGTATATGGGGGGGTACCCCGTTTACCACACAGTGGTACAGATCGTGTGGACTGAAGTCGGGCAGACTCGGTGATTTATAAAAATTTATTGAAACTATGAAACTTTCCGCTCGTCCGCTACTGTTTAGCCTGTGCTTCCGCCGTCCGTCATGGCGCCGTCACGTGGTCGTGGTCGTGGTCACGTGTTTGCAAAGGGTCAATAACAGACGCGATGGCAGCCATCTTTGCCCAAGCTCTCTTTGGTGACGTGGTTGATTACGTTACTGTTGATCATCTGTCCGTCGTCGTATAAAGCCCGCCCTGACAATCTGATTGGTCCAAACAGCTCTGGTTGGAGCATAGTTGCTCCACAACGGACCAAGTCCAGACCCAACCCCCCGACCTCAAATGTTGTGGGCGGGGCTAAGTTCAGCTGACATCCAGGCTACTATACTACGACTGTTTTTAGGACCTTTTGTGACATACTAAACTACGACTATTTGACGACTCGTGACCACAAGTCGTCAGGGAAAAGAAATGTAAAAAATAATAATAATGTTTAGATCAAGTTGTGTGTGAGTGTAACGTTGGCTGACGTGTTTGCTACCTCTGCGATCTTCTAGAACACACCATGGACTTTGAAGAAAACGACGACTCCTTGTTCTCCTCCTACCCTTCGTCTCTTCCCCGGCCTGCCTCCCCGTCCCTGGACCCGCTGCCCGACAACGCCCTGCTGAGGATGAAGCCGGTCCACACCTACTCCCGAAACAGCCAGAACCACACCACCGCCCAGAACCACACCTCCCCCAGACCTGCACCTGGACCCTCGGCCTCCACGTCCTCCGCGTTCCTTCCGGCGTCGGATCCAGACGCCGCCTCTTCCTCGGCCGCTCCGCCCCCACTGGAGCCCTCCTCAATCTCCAACATGACTTTCTCTTCCCTCCTTGCTCCTTCCTCCTCATTCACTCCCCCGCTTCCTCCTGCCTCCATCTCTACATCTCCTTCCTCTTCATCCCCCTCTAAATCTGTCGCAGCCAACGCCTCGCACCCCGAGGCCTCCTCCTCTTCCTCCCTCCCATCCGTTCCTGCGCCTCCTGCTGCGGTCTCTTCCTCCTCTGTCGCTTCTAATGCAACCTCTTCCAACTCCCGTCAGCCGTCCCCCTCCTCTTCCTCAGTCCTCCCACCCAATCCTCCCCCCACCGCAGGCCCAACCGTGTCGGACCCTCTCCCGGGCGGAGCGTCCCACCGCCGGGCCCGCGAGCAGGTGGCCCAGATGGCCTCTCAGAGCCTGCAGCAGCAGCGCGCCAGCCGCATGCTTCTGACCTCGGTGTCCCAGTCTCTGGAGGTGCTGGCGCAGTCGGTCCAGCTGCTGGTGGAGAGCCAGCAGGAGTTTGTGCAGGAGTCTCTGCTGCTGCAGAGGGAGACGGTGGATGTCCTGAGGGATTTCTCCAACACGGCGCTCACCATGCTGAGAGACAAAACCAACGGGGGGCAGCTGCCGCATCCGCATCCCGCTGCACACTTCTGAGAAATGGCGCTAACCAAACCAAGTGCAGGTAAATGTTGGCGGCGTTACAGGCCATCGACCGCCACGTGGAGGGGTTTCAAACATCCCTCTTGTTGGTCAAATCATGAAAGAGACGGCTGATATTTGACGGCTGCTGGACAGAAAAGTTCCTTTTTGCCCAAAGGCACAAACACATGAGTTTTAAGCCATTATCTCAACGTTTGTTTTTTTTTTTTTTATGTGCCTGCATCTTTCTTTTTTCGTCTATTTCTTCTTCTTATATATTCACTGTTTGTTTGTCAGGGCTCATGTGTTTTTTTCCCCCACTGTACTGTAATTGGTATTTTAAAAACAATTTACTGTAATGTGTCGGTAGAGTATAAAAGTACTAAGTATAAAAGTACTAACTAGGGCTGCAACTATTATTTTCATAGTCGATTAATCTGTCGATTATTTTCTCGATTATTCAATTAGTTGTCTGATCTCTAAAACGTCAGAAAATGGTAAAAAATGTTGATCCGTGTTTCCCAAAACTCAAAGACATTCAGTTTCCTGTCACAGAGGAGCGAAGAAACTAGAACATATTCACATCTAACAAGCTTACCTTTTCTGTTTTTCATAAAAAAGGACTCAGACCAGATCCAGGGCACATGTTAACATTCTGAGTGTTCTCTTAATTTGTCTAAAACCTGCGGAAAATCCCGCCGAAAACTCTGCGACCGCCCGTCTGCTGTGGCCCTGCTTATCACCAACCACACCTGGTCCACATCCTCTCTCCGGATGCTGTGATGGTACACGTCAGTGATGCAACAACCACACATTTTAGAATAAACATTTTTTTTTAATTGACATGTTTTGTGGAATTTACTGCTGTTGATGAAAATAATTTACTTCTGTAATTGAATGATTGGGTTCATTTGAGTGATAATTTTCAGAATAAAGGACTTGTTAGTTCTTGTTTTATCTGTTGGATCTAATAATCCTCTCATATTGCCGACCATTAAAGCAGTATTCTTATTCTAGATGAAAACACTGAAGGTGTAAACTGCAAAGTGCAAGAAATTGTGCTGTTAACAACACTTTTAAATGAGGAAAAAAAAAAAAAGTCTACTATGCAGTGGATGGAGGAAAATATTTGTAACATTTTTGGCGTTTTAAAATGATTAATGGAAATATCAAGGTGACAGCAAGCCAACGTTGCAGCTGGCGCACTGAGAGTTCGTACCAAGCTCTGCATGTGTTAAACTGTGAGCTGCTGTGGCCTGTGACAAAGCAAGCTGATTTTTATAACGTAGATTTAATATAGAATAAGCTTGAGCTAACCCCTGCCTCCATAATCCTTCACTTCAGCCTGGCAAGCGTCACATTTCTGTTTGATTCATGAACATTTCTGGAAATCACCAGGTCTGTTTGAATTTGATACAAACAGTTTATGGGAGATATCGGTGTTATGTACACCCACCTATGCATTTTGTGGTGTCAAACCCCCAATAAACAACCCAAATATTCAGTGGAGAAGCTAAGACGGCCGTGTGAGCCTGGAAACACGTTAGTATTTCAGATGTTCTGCTTTTGAAAGTCTTTGTTCTCTGACCCTCCTCTCTGTCCCGCTCATAGCGTAGTATTCTAAATCTGCAGACTGTCCCTTGTTGAAAATGTTTCCTCACTTGCAGTTGGCTTTGTGTCTGACTGACTGACCAAATGACTTGTAACTGTCTGCTGTAACACCAGGCAATGTGATGTTTCCTTACAACCAAATCCTGAGAATAAAGATTTTATTATTAAGAGAAGATACATCTGTTTGGAAAGTTGTTTTTTTTATGAAATAAAAAAGGCATAGTATAGTATCAGAACAGCGTGAATATGGTTCTGATGCTAATGGCTCACCCCTCCACGAAAGAGCACCTTTAAAACCACTACCAAAAAGAATGGTAGTTATGTCATAAAAAGTCAGTATAGTATGTTGAAAAAAGTCCGTATAGTATGTCATAAAGTCAGTATAGTATGTCGAAAAAGTCAGTATAGTATGTCATAAAGTCAGTATAGTATGTCATAAAGTCAGTATAGTATGTCATAAAGTCAGTATAGTATGTCATAAAAAGTCAGTCTAGTATGTCATAAAGTCAGTATAGTATGTCATAAAGTCAGTATAGTATGTCATAAAGTCAGTATAGTATGTCGAAAAAAAGTCAGTATATTATGTCATAAAAAGTCAGTATAGTATGTCAAAAAGTCAGTATAGTATGTCATAAAAAGTCAGTATAGTATGTCAAAAAAGTCAGTATAGTATGTCATAAAAAGTCAGTATAGTATGTCATAAAAAGTCAGTATAGTATGTCATAAAGTCAGTATAGTATGTCATAAAGTCAGTATAGTATGTCATAAAAAGTCAGTCTAGTATGTCATAAAAAGTCAGTATAGTATGTCATAAAAAGTCAGTATAGTATGTCGAAAAAAGTCAGTATATTATGTCATAAAAAGTCAGTATAGTACGTCAAAAAAGTCAGTATAGTATGTCATAAAAAGTCAGTATAGTATGTCAAAAAAGTCAGTATAGTATGTCATAAAAAGTCAGTATAGTATGTCTTAAAAAGTCAGTATAGTATGTTGAAAAAAGTCAGTATAGTATGTCATAAAGTCAGTATAGTATGTCATAAAGTCAGTATAGTATGTCTTAAAAAGTCAGTATAGTATGTCATAAAGTCAGTATAGTATGTCATAAAGTCAGTATAGTATGTCATAAAAAGTCAGTATAGTATGTCATAAAGTCAGTATAGTATGTCTTAAAAAGTCAGTATAGTATGTCATAAAGTCAGTATAGTATGTCATAAAAAGTCAGTATAGTATGTCATAAAAAGTCAGTATAGTATGTCATAAAGTCAGTATAGTATGTCATAAAAAGTCAGTATAGTATGTCATAAAGTCAGTATAGTATGTCAAAAAGTCAGTATAGTATGTCATAAAAAGTCAGTATAGTATGTCAAAAAAGTCAGTATAGTATGTCAAAAAAAGTCAGTATAGTATGTCATAAAGTCAGTATAGTATGTCATAAAGTCAGTATAGTATGTCGAAAAAAGTCAGTATAGTATGTCATAAAGTCAGTATAGTATGTCATAAAGTCAGTATAGTATGTCGAAAAAAGTCAGTCTAGTATGTCATAAAAAGTCAGTATAGTATGTCAAAAAGTCAGTATAGTATGTCATAAAAAAGTCAGTATAGTATGTCATAAAAAGTCAGTATAGTATGTCAAAAAAAGTCAGTATAGTATGTCATAAAGTCAGTATAGTATGTCATAAAAGTCAGTATAGTATGTCATAAAAAGTCAGTCTAGTATGTCATAAAAAAGTCAGTATAGTATGTTAAAAAAGTCAGTATAGTATGTCTTAAAAAAGTCAGTATAGTATGTCATAAAAAGTCAGTATAGTATGTTGAAAAAAGTCAGTATAGTATGTCATAAAAAGTCAGTATAGTATGTCTTAAAAAGTCAGTATAGTATGTTGAAAAAAGTCAGTATAGTATGTCATAAAAAGTCAGTATAGTATGTTGAAAAAAAGTCAGTATAGTATGTCATAAAGTCAGTATAGTATGTCATAAAGTCAGTATAGTATGTCATAAAGTCAGTATAGTATGTCATAAAGTCAGTATAGTATGTCATAAAAAGTCAGTCTAGTATGTCATAAAGTCAGTATAGTATGTTGAAAAAAGTCAGTATAGTATGTCATAAAGTCAGTATAGTATGTCATAAAAAGTCAGTATAGTATGTCATAAAGTCAGTATAGTATGTCATAAAAAGTCAGTCTAGTATGTCATAAAGTCAGTATAGTATGTCATAAAAAGTCAGTATAGTATGTCATAAAGTCAGTATAGTATGTCATAAAGTCAGTATAGTATGTCATAAAGTCAGTATAGTATGTCGAAAAAAGTCAGTATAGTATGTCATAAAGTCAGTATAGTATGTCGAAAAAAGTCAGTATAGTATGTCATAAAGTCAGTATAGTATGTCATAAAGTCAGTATAGTATGTCATAAAGTCAGTATAGTATGTCATAAAGTCAGTATAGTATGTCATAAAAAGTCAGTATAGTATGTTATAAAGTCAGTATAGTATGTTGAAAAAAAGTCAGTATAGTATGTCATAAAGTCAGTATAGTATGTCATAAAGTCAGTATAGTATGTCGAAAAAAAGTCAGTATAGTATGTCATAAAGTCAGTATAGTGTCGAAAAAAAGTCAGTATAGTATGTCATAAAGTCAGTATAGTATGTCGAAAAAAAGTCAGTATAGTATGTCATAAAGTCAGTATAGTATGTCATAAAAAAGTCAGTATAGTATGTCATAAAGTCAGTATAGTATGTTGAAAAAAGTCAGTATAGTATGTCATAAAGTCAGTATAGTATGTTGAAAAAAAGTCAGTATAGTATGTCATAAAGTCAGTATAGTATGTCATAAAGTCAGTATAGTATGTCATAAAGTCAGTCAGTATAGTATGTCATAAAGTCAGTATAGTATGTCATAAAAAGTCAGTATAGTATGTCATAAAGTCAGTATAGTATGTTGAAAAAAGTCAGTATAGTATGTCATAAAGTCAGTATAGTATGTTGAAAAAAGTCAGTATAGTATGTCATAAAGTCAGTATAGTATGTCATAAAGTCAGTATAGTATGTCATAAAGTCAGTCAGTATAGTATGTCATAAAGTCAGTATAGTATGTCATAAAGTCAGTATAGTATGTCATAAAAGTCAGTATAGTATGTCATAAAGTCAGTATAGTATGTCATAAAGTCAGTATAGTATGTCATAAAAAGTCAGTCTAGTATGTCATAAAGTCAGTATAGTATGTCATAAAAAGTCAGTATAGTATGTCATAAAGTCAGTATAGTATGTCATAAAAAGTCAGTATAGTATGTCATAAAAAGTCAGTATAGTATGTCTTAAAAAGTCAGTATAGTATGTCATAAAAAGTCAGTATAGTATGTCATAAAGTCAGTATAGTATGTCATAAAAAGTCAGTATAGTATGTCTTAAAAAGTCAGTATAGTATGTCATAAAGTCAGTATAGTATGTCTTAAAAAGTCAGTATAGTATGTCATAAAGTCAGTATAGTATGTCATAAAGTCAGTATAGTATGTCTTAAAAAGTCAGTATAGTATGTCATAAAGTCAGTATAGTATGTCATAAAGTCAGTATAGTATGTTGAAAAAAGTCAGTATAGTATGTCATAAAGTCAGTATAGTATGTCATAAAGTCAGTATAGTATGTCGAAAAAAGTCAGTATAGTATGTCATAAAGTCAGTATAGTGTCGAAAAAAGTCAGTATAGTATGTCATAAAGTCAGTATAGTATGTCATAAAAAGTCAGTATAGTATGTCATAAAAAGTCAGTATAGTATGTCATAAAGTCAGTATAGTATGTCATAAAAAGTCAGTATAGTATGTCATAAAGTCAGTATAGTATGTCATAAAAAGTCAGTATAGTATGTCATAAAAAGTCAGTATAGTATGTCATAAAGTCAGTATAGTATGTCATAAAAAGTCAGTATAGTATGTCATAAAAAGTCAGTATATTATGTTGAAAAAAGTCATAAAAAAAGTCATAGTATGTCGAAAAAGTATATATTCGACTTCTTTATCATTGATTTCTTATTATCTTAGAAGTCATTGCCCTTTGAAAGGTTTGAACCCACAACCTTCACTCTTCAGACAGATCACCACGTACGTATCACACTGAGCTATATGTGAAGTGTGAAAGTCTTTGTAATGATGTTCTATTTATTCTTCATTATAACTGAGGACAGAAAATGATCATCATAGTATAGTATGCCAAAAAAATCATAAAAAAAGTCATAATATAGTATGTTGGAAAAAGTCATAAAAAGTCATAGTATAGTATTTTGAAATAAGTCATGAAAGTCATAGTATAGTATGTCGAAAAAGTATATATTTGACTTCTATATTTTTATATTTAGACTTTAAAAGTCATTGCCCTTTAAAACATTTGAACCCTCAACCTTCAGACAGCTCACAGCTCACACTGAGCTATATATGGAGCTTGGAAGTCTGTGGATTGATGTTGTTTATCAATCCACAGACACAGAAAAAAGTCATAAAAAGTCATTGTGTAGTATGTCGAAAAAGTCATAATATGTGGCCGGGGTGGGTCAGTGGGTAGAGCAGGCGCGCATATACTTGGGAGGTTTATGCCTCAACGCAGAAATCCAGGGTTTGAATCTGACCTGTGACAATTTCCTGCATGTCTTCTCCCTCTCCTTTCTCACCTGGCTGTCCTGTCAAATAAAGGCGGAAAAGCCCAACAAATAATCCTAAAAAAAGTCAATAGTAAAGTAAAAATAAGCTTAATATACAAAGTGTATTTGATATAGCACCTAGAAGTCACCAAGTGCTCCACATGATAAACATTTGTAAAAATACAGTTAGATCCAACAGAAAATAAGCAATGAAAAAATAATTGAAAGACCAATGAAAATCATTTCAAAGATTAAAACCTAAAACCCAAAGTTACAAACATGAGTCAAAAGCTAATTTAAACAAGAGACTGTAGGACAACAGGAAGGACGTTCCACAGGTTTGGAGCCACCGCCTCAAAGGAACGGTCACCAGTAGTCCCTGGTTAGAAGACCTGAGGGTCCTGTTAGTAGTGTACGGATGGAGCAGGTCGGAGATATAAACATCATACAACATACAAAGTAAAAATAAGTCAGAACAAGAACCTTAAATTGGATCCTGAACTTGATCGGAAGCCAGTGCAATAAGTATAAAATAGGAGTGATGTGCGACATTCTGCTGGACCTGGTCAACAGCCTTGCAGCAGAGTTCTGGACTAGTTGTAGACAGTCAGATTACTATTAATTACAACCCCCCCCCCCAATGTTGAACCCAAAGTTACGCCCTTGTGTACTCAACATAACCTTAATCACTGCAGCAGTATCTCTCCTGTGCAGGGCAGCACGTGTTGAAGTGATACAGGTTTGTACATGTGGATGGTGTAACCATATTCTGGAGAAAATAAGAGTTTAAAACGTGTCGAACACGTGAACGGACAGTGGAGAAATGGAGGATTCTGCAGGAGCAGTTTGATCGGTTTCTATATAGGATTTGATATATTAATTCCACTTTACAAAGTAGCCATTATGGTCACGTTTATCTTACATTTGTATGTGTGTTGCAACTGAAGTTAACTACAGCTGCCATGCACCGTTAAACAAATGGAGCAGCTTTCAAGTCAGGAGCTGAGTGTATAATATTCAAAAGATAAGGAGGCGTCACTGCTGAGACTGCTGATCAGAGAAGAGGATGACATGTAAGAAACTGATAAATGATCCTAAGGTCTGAATTATCTCGTCACAAACATTTCCTTCTGTCGTTTAGAACGTCTAAAAGTTGACTCCGGATCTGCAAAGCCTCGTAAATAATGAGTAGGATGTTAAAATGCATTGCATGACAAACTGGCTGTCGTAGTACTCGGGGAATGAGTGACCCAAATGCAGAGAGAAGGCAGGAGCTTCGTCGTTTGAGAATTTATTAACAAAAACAAGGTTCAAACAAAAGAGGAGTCCCAAAAGCAGTCGGCAAAACTGATTTCCAGAGTGACGAAAAAAAACACAGAACAGTGGAAATAAGTGACGGCAAGGTGAACTCAACACGCGACGAGAACAAAATGACCTGACACAGGACAAGGGGAAGACAAAGACTAAATACACAGGGCAACGAGGTAACAAGAGGCAGGTGACACAAGGGCTGGGGAACGGCTGAGAAACATCAGGCAATCACAAGGGCGGGAAAACAAGACAAGACAGCACAGAAAACCAGGGCGTTTCTCCATCTCAAGAATGCAAAGAACGGACTTGTGTTGCCTTGGGGAGAACGTTCTTGCTGGTTGTTCTTGGAAGAATGAACCCGCAAGTACACAAGCACAGAAAGCCCTGTTAACAGTTGCAGACGATACGTTCTTCCTGGTATTGCTCAACCCCCCCCCAGCACAGAGGCTACCTGCAGGCCTCCAAAATAACAGCTAGAAATACAAACCACAACAATATAACCACTTTGTATTAAAACAAAAAAACCTCATAATGTTACAACTATTGCAATAATATGACAACAGACTGTCTATGCCCAGGGACAACAGACTGTACATGTCCAGGGACAACAGACTGTCTATGCCCAGGGACAACAGACTGTCTATGCCCAGGGACAACAGACTGTATATGTCCAGGGACAACAGACTGTACATGCCCAGGGACAACAGACTGTCTATGTCCAGGGACAACAGACTGTCTATGTCCAGGGACAACAGACTGTACATGCCCAGGGACAACAGACTGTCTATGTCCAGGGACAACAGACTGTCTATGTCCAGGGACAACAGACTGTCTATGCCCAGGGACAACAGACTGTCTATGTCCAGGGACAACAGACTGTCTATGTCCAGGGACAACAGACTGACTATGTCCAGGGACAACAGACTGTCTATGTCCAGGGACAACAGACTGTCTATGCCCAGGGACAACAGACTGTCTATGTCCAGGGACAACAGACTGTACATGCCCAGGGACAACAAACTGTCTATGCCCAGGGACAACAGACTGTCTATGTCCAGGGACAACAGACTGTACATGCCCAGGGACAACAGACTGTCTATGTCCAGGGACAACAGACTGTACATGCCCAGGGACAACAGACTGTACATGTCCAGGGACAACAGACTGTCTATGCCCAGGGACAACAGACTGTCTATGTCCAGGGACAACAGATGGGAATTAGTAATTCAAATGATAAAGGTCGGTGTCTCCCCTTTAGTCTACATAACATGTCATAACATGTTACCACTTCATGTACAACTGTTCATGTATCATACAGACTGAAACTCAACTTCTAATAAATCAGAAAACAAATACACCAAAAAATATGAACTAAATACTAAATCTAATGTATAGCCTATGGCATAATTTAAACAAGTCTCCCAAGAGAAACGGGTATATCTCTTTATCCCGCCTCTGCTGCTGCACTGTGTGTGTGTGTCTGTGTGTCGGTGTGTGTGTGTGTGTGTGTGTTTGTGTTGAGCCACAAAGTGATTGATGTCTGCGGGAGAGCCCTGTGCCCTCGATTATAACCAATCCAGTCCTTTTTACCACTTGTTAAAATGTAATTTTGTAAATTGTTATAAATGTAAAAAGGCTGTTTTTGCTTACATAGACAGACCAAAAACGCCATCTTATTCATCACTAAATTCACTTCTGAGAACATTTTAGGCGAGAAATGAACGGTTTAGATTGCGAAAATTGATGCCGAATTGACAATTTGCTCTAAAGTTTTCAGAGTTGAGAAGCTCCATGAAGTGACGCGCCAGCCAGCTAGCGCCTGCCCCGGGCCGCTAGCTCGTCGCTCGGCCAGTCACGCTCGGAGACCGTGCTGAGAGCTGGAGGTCTCTCAGACCGCTCTCGTAAATAAGAGGCTTTTATTTCGCCGTTGACGGTTCGTTTGTTTAAATATCACAACACATGTCCATCAGAAGATTAACGGGAACCTGTGGTTAACTGTCTTTATGGAGTTAAACTCCACAAGCACACACACACACACACACACACACTGTCCACAGTCCAGTTCTAGTAAGTAAATGGTACTGCATTACCCGAAATGATCTGATGATCTTCAGCAGTTATTGATGAAACATTACGAGAGGTCACGAGAGGAACTAGCAGCTTCCTGTTGTCGAACGGAAAGAAAGCACACGAAACCTGATGAGATTAAAAGATGACAGAGGAAACTGCATATCTGAGGAGAACTGAAAGACACATATAAGATCAAAAGACAGTACGTGAAGATGATAGAGGCGTGTGGCAGGCGACGCACCAACTGGACATGGCTTGTGTACTGGTGCTGTTCATGTTGCTCTGGAGCTCAGGTAGGACTTCAACCTGTTTAACTACAGTACAGCTGCCCACAAAACACAAGTCTGGATTGTTGTTTTTTATATACTTTGATTAGTTAACGGTCAATTGTTTCTGGATGTTTGAGTTGAGGACAGCTCCGCTTGTTATCGGAAGTGCAATAAAAAGTTAAAGGCCAATAAGTAGTAGCCTACTTTATCAAACCGTATGTGAATCTGTGTCATAGGCCAGGATGGGAAATGAACCCTCTGAGGACAGAGGGCCAAATGATGTCTTTACACATTGCTCTAGGAGAGATTTGGGCCTCACTATACAGAAAGCTGAGTTTGTTCTGAAAATGTTGATATGACACACATGGGAAGATGGCGGTGCGCACCTGTGGCAAGGCAGGTGCTATCTGCGCCATCCCCAAGCTGACAGATGACAAACCTGTTTTTTGTTTTAAAATCAACGCCAAACAAGGGGAAATGATCACGTCCTTGATTCAGAAAGCCATAGTCATGAGTTCTATTTTTACCTTTCTGATTTTATCTCTGCGTTGCTGTTGGACAACAAACCTAAAACAACAAAGACAAAGTAAACAGCATGTTGTTACCTTCGATCCACACAGCCAGTTCGTTACCTACTCCATGATATTGAAAGATGCTAAAGCGACTTCTCCGACAAAGCGGCTTTGATCCAACAGCTGAGGAGATCAGTCGGCTATCTTGCTATCACTCTCCTACTCGCAGGCGATGTCCGCCAAAACCCTGGGCCTAACTCCAGCTGTAGTGTAGTGGTGGCCCACAACTCGCCACTGCATCTACCGGACAAGGTAGGCCTTGGTAGGTCACTCCATGACTGAGAGGCCCCAACGAAGTAATCCATATTTTGTCGTTTCTGGCAAATAAGATTCCAGCCCTTCCAACTATCCCTAAAGTGCGTAATAAATCACCCATTCATAAACAACGCAACGTCACCTGTCATACTTAGTACCAGGGTATAATATTTTTTTTAGAAAAGATCGAAATACTGGCAGAGGAGGTGGACTACTGATGTATGTTAAAGACTGTATAAACTGCAATGAAATTGAACTAAACTGTATGGATATTGAATGTATGGCAGTAAGAATGATTTTATCTACTAGCATGTCATTTACTGTTATTTGTATATATAGACCCCCGTCATCAAATAGTATGTTTTATGAACACCTGAGAAACATTTTTGAAAGAATTTGACCGAAACAAAGAGTTGATTTTGGTTGGAGACTTAAATATTAATTGGACTGAGAAGTCAAAAAGGAAAAAAACTTACAGACATAAGTCAATTTGACCTCACACAATTGATACAAGGTCCCACCAGAATCACCCCATCATCTCAGACACAGATTGATCTCATATTTAGTAATAAACCAGAAAGAATAACTAAAAGTGTCTGACAGGGCTATCGGATCATAATCTGACACTGGTATCACGGAAACTAACAAAACAAAGGTTCATATACCAGCAAGAGAGTAAAAAGGTCTTAAACATTACACCAAAGAGGTTTATCAATGGATTTGAAAGCCAGTTGCATCAGCCACCGTATTTTCCGGACTATAAGTCACTTTTTTTCATGCTTTGGCTGGTCCTGCGACTTATAGTCAGGTGCGACTTATATATCAAAATATATATAATGTAACATGTTTTTAAATGTTATTTCATGCTGAAAACATTACCGTCTACAGCCGCGAGAGGCGCTCTAGGCTTGTGACGACTATATGCTGCTCCTAAAGACAACTGAGAAAGAAAAGAAGCTGCAGGAGATTAGTCTAGAGGTTAGTCTCACTGCAATGAAGAAAACAAAGAAAGCTAGTCGCGCTGAAATCCAGATGGCCAGAGCTGGAGGAAGGAGTCTACAGATGGGTGCTTGAACAACGTGCTGCTGGGAGAGGCTCGTCAACAGTGCAGCTACGTTACGTTAACATAGAGGACACCTACCGTATTCAGCCCCTTGTTCTGGCTGCTGTTGTGGAGTTTAATAACTGGCCTTTCCAGATTAAATGTCTGTTATTGGTCTTGGATTTTGTGAAATAAATCTCTAAATAAATGAGACTTATAGTCCAGTGCGACTTATATATGTTTTTTTCCTCTTCATGACGCATTTTTTGACTGATGCGACTTATACTCCGGAAAATGGAGTGAGATCCTATCTACATAGGACTTAGAGATTGCTTCTAGGAGCTTAATGACCAAGGTTAATAGCATTAAAAGTGAGTTCAGTAAAAGTGTTACATTCTAGAAAAAAGCTAAATCTGCCCTGGCTTAATGAACAAGTATGGAATCTAATGAAGCAGAGGGATCATGCACTGAAAACTGCAATTAAGTCAGGGTTAGCCCATCATAGCAGAACTGTTCAACAGCTACGTAATAAAGCTGTAAATTAACTGAGAAAGGCAAAAGCAAAGTTTTTTATTGATATTATAAATGATTATAAAGGGAACAGTAGGCAAACTTGGGAAAACATCAATAGAGCCTTAAAGAAAAACACCAAAAAAAGAGATAAAGAGTTTGAAATACAAGTACAGGGAACGTTAACTAAAGACAAAGATCTAATTTCTTCTATGTTTAATAGTTATTTTATAGATTCGGTTCAAGATTTGGCACAAGGCTTTGGTCCAAGAGGGAAGGTCATTATACCATCAAATGATAATATTCCAGTGTTTAGCATCTCCGAAGTGCCAGAATCTTCCATAACTAAAGTCTTAGGTAAGTTTAAGAACTCTAAGGCTAAAGATGTTTCTGATTGTGAGTATGAAACCATCCTCTGTACTCCAATTGCTCAACAACGTTTTTTTCCCCAATGCCTGGAAATCAGCAGTAATAACCCCTGTTTTTAAAGCTGGAGATGTTTTCTCTGTTTTGCAGATATGTCCCTGATGTATAAATTGACCCATGATCTTGCACCACCCCCACTCAAGCAATGTGTGTCATTTTGCAGCGATAATGTAAAGGTCTCCAGGGCTTCTGTAAGAGGTGACTGTTACACTCAATTTAGGAAGACTACATTTGGTCAATCAGCTTTTTCATTTACTGTAGTGGAAAAGTGGAACTTAATCCAACTTCATATTAGATAGACATATTATCTCATATTATATCTAAGTCTCAGCAGTTTTAAAATGTCCTTAAAGACTTGGCTGAAGGCGAATCAACTATGTGATCATTGATCTTTTTATAATATGGAATGTATACTGTATACTGGTTTATACGTGATGTAATGCTTGTTATATGTTGTTATGTTTCTATCTGTTTACATGAAACTTAGAATGCGTGGTCTACATGTGATGTTGCGTCTGCCAGTACCTCCGACTGCAAGAAGACGAGGGCCCGTTCATCGCTGCTTGCAGCTTTAATTATTATTATTACGTCAAATGAATCACCTTTTTGAGGGGCTTAACATACTCAAAAACTCACCAAAATTGGCGGTTGCATCAAGCCTGGTGAAAACTTTCGTACATGAACGAAACGTGGTACACATATGTCAAGAGGTACAAAAAACGTCATTGGAGCCATACCCTAAACACTAAAAGGAAGTCCGCCATTTTGAATTGAATGTTCGAATGTTCGCGATTTTGGCCATTTCCACGTCGTACTTTAACGAACTCCTCCTAGAGATTTCATCCGATCAACTTCAAATGTGGTCTGTGCCATCTTAAGACGTTAAAGATGAAAAGTTATTAAAAGAAAAACCTTTCGTAATAGGGCGTGGCCGTGGCGGGATAGCCGTTTTGTGTGTTTCGCCATCGAAACAGGAAGTGGGTGTAACTTGAGTATCCAATTGGCTCAAATCTTTTCAGGATTCACGACATTTGACGACATCTACAGGCCGATATTGGTTCAAAGTGATAATGCCCCCTAGTGGCAACAGGAAGTAGGCCTAAAAGTCAAGGTGCTATACTTTAACGAACTCCTCCTAGAGATTTCATCTGATGGACTTCAAATTTGGTCTGTGCCATCTCAACACCTTAAAGATTAAAAGTTATTAAAAGAAAAACTTTTCGTCAAATGGTGTGGGCGTGGCGGCCATTTTGAGTGTTTAGCGATGAACGAGAAAGTGGCTGTAACTACAATGTACATTGTCATATCTGCTTGAAATTTCTTACAATCAACAAGAGTCCAGGCCTGAGGACACATAAGGCCAATATTGACTTTCGGTCATAGCGCCCCCGCTGGCAACAGGAAATCAGCCTTATATGACAAAAATCATCCGATTTACATGAAACTTAGAATGTGTGGTCTACTTGTGATACTGAGCCAGCCCCTATACTTTAACCACGCCCATGTACTCAGGCCACGCCCCCGTTATGGCTTTTGAACCGTTTAAGGTAGAATCTTGTGTGAGGTATCATTGAACTCAGCAGAGTTCCTTTTTATTGGTGCTGTTTGACCCGCCCCCTGTGTGTTAGCCACGCCCCCTTTCATAACTAATGACCCATTTGATGTAGAATCTTGTGTGAGGTATCATTGAACTCAGCAGAGTTTGTTTGTCATTGGTCATGGTTTGGCCCACCCCCTATTTTTAAGCCATGCCCCCTTTCATAACTGGTGACCCATTTAAGGTAGAGCCTTGTGTGAGATATCATTCCCCTTTCATTGGTGAAGATTTGCACCGCCCCATATGCATAAGCCACGCCCCCTTTAATAGCTAATGACCCGTTTCTTGTACACTATTGTGTGAGGTATCATTGAACTCAACAGCGAGTTCCCTTTTCATTGGTCATGGTTTGGGCCGCCCCCTATGCTTAAGCCACGCCCCCTTTTCACAGCTAATGAACTGTATGACGTAGAGTCTTGTGTGAGGTATCATTGAACTCAACAGCGAGTTCCCTTTTCATTGGTGACGATTTTCAGTGTCTGAGTGCCGCGCAAATGCACGTTTGCAAGAAGCGGCGTCTGTCAGTAAACCCAACGTGCAAGGAGGTGCGAGGGCCCGTCCAATGCTGCTTGCAGCTTTAATTATTATTTCATTTACCACATATTTGTATCTCATTTATATTTATCACAACCATCTTTTTAATTTGCTCATTTCAGACGTGATTAACTCCAGAAGCTGCTGCAAATCCCCACCAGTACAAACAATATGTGTCATCTGCAAATAAGACAAATGTTAGAGATTCTGATGTTTCATTTATGTAGAGAATAAAAAGAATTGGCCCCAACACTGACCCCTGGGGGACACCGCAAGCAACGTCCAAGCAAGACGACATATTTTCACCCATCTTCACAAACCAGCCTGTTATGTAGATAGCTTCTCAGCCAGTTCAAAACAACCCCCCTGATACCATACCGGTCAAGTTTACTGATTAATCTGTCATGATTTATTGTATCGAATGCCTTCTTGAAATCAGTAAATATCCCAGCTGTATATTTACTTTGGTCTAAGGCCTTTGTGATTTCTTCAATTAGCTCAATAACGGCTAAAGATGTAGATCTGTTGGGTCTAAATCCGTATTGACTCTCATCTAGTATGTTGTGTTTATTGATGAATTTGTTAAGACTGCCAACAAAGAGTTTTTCTAAGATTTTGGAAAAGTGGTGTTTGTCTTCAGTTTTGGACAGCAGTATTTATGACTTTTGCCATTTTCATTTTACTTGGGAATTTACCAGTTTGATATGATACATTGCAGATATTTGTTAGTGGTTTTGCAATTCCCTCAAATTACTTTTTTAAACTATTCTCATGTCAATATCATTAGAGTCAGTTGAATTTTTGTTTTTACATTCATGAACAATCTCTATAATTTCCCTCTTTTCCACTGCTGAAAGAAACATTGAGTAAGGATTATTTTCAATGAAATGAACATTCTTTTCGTCAAGAGAATCAGGGTTTTTTTCTGCCAGTTTCGGTCCAACATTTACAAAATAATTATTGAAGCCATTTACTACATCCATATTATTAATAATCATATCATTATTAATAAAGTGATGGTGTTAATTACCTTACCTTATACTATTTAATATATTCCATAAACCTTTAGTAATGTTTTTATTAATATCTAATAATTTGCTGTACTATTCTTTCCTACAATTTCTCATAATACTAGTTAGCTTGTTTTTATATTTCTTTGTTTCTACGACTTTGGTTTTTACGAATTCTTTATATAGTGCATTTTGTAATCCCGTTGTTACCCATGGTCTATCTGAATATTTATGTTTTCTATTGATTTTCGTTTTTAATCATACAATTTAAATACCCCTAAGAATATGTCATATGCTTTATCAGTTTTTTCTTCATTATATAGCTTTTCCCAATTTTGATTTAATAATTCATTTTTTAAAACGTTTATTGTCCGTACTCGAATCTCCTGCTTTTCCTTCTTATAGTCATTATCAAAAACTGTAAACACTGGTAGATGGTCGCTGATGTCATTGATCAGTAATCTCACTTATTGTATTTTCTGTAATATTCGTAAATATGTTGTCAATCAACGTGGCACAGTGAGACGTAATCCTGCTGGGTCTAGTCATTTTTGGATATAGGCTTAAGCTGTACATTGTGTTTATAGAAGTCTTCAGTTGGTTTGTGGTTATTTGGATTAAGCAGATCTATATTAAAATCCCCACAGATGAACATGACCTTTTGATTTGACATCGTAAACATGTCCTCCATCCACCCTTTGAATAGTTCAATATTGGAACCTCGTGCTCTATAACTACAGCTAACAATTACATTCTTCTTGTTTTCGATGCAGATTTCAATTGTTAAACCTTCTAATACATTTCTTATTGCAGTTGTCATTTCCTCAATCACCTTAAAACTGAGATTTTTGTCCACATACACAGCCACACCTCCTCCAGTCTTGTTCTCCCTGTTCTTATAATTAATATCTAATTCAAAGTCCATACCTTTTTCAGGATTAATCCACTTTTCCGATATTGCAATTATGTTAAACAGTTTTGTGAATTGACGTAAATATTCCTTAATATTGAGAACATTTGCATACAGACTTCTACTGTTGAAATGAATAATTGATAGTTTCCGATCTGTGTTAATGGTTAATGGCTTGTTGTACTGATCATCGGTGTAATAGCTGGGAAGAGCATGCTAGAAATAGGGTTGACGCCTATTTTTCACGACAAAAAACTGGCATTTTGGGCCGCAACAATCCCAAAAAAAGGCCGCAAGATCATGGAGGGAAAGGGTTTCCTAGAAGCATAGAGCTTGTCAGTCTGTGTGGGAGCATAATGTATATATTCTTATTCTTTATTTTATAAAGGACAACACACATTTATTAACATTTCTGTGAATGTGCCAGTATTAGCCAGCCGGCTAATTTTCAACTGTAGTCCTTTGGCCACATGATTTTAGACAAGAGCAACAAGAAACAGCCATTCACCAAAGTAAAATACAGAAATACAAAACAACATACCTCGTTGGCTGCATGCTACAAAGAAGGGAATAGTCTTCAGAGGTCTCTTTAATCACTGACATTACATTAAAGGCTCTTTTATTACCATTGTCAAACTTTCACAGGAGCATTAATAGTCCGTGCTTGCTGCTAGCTTGCTGTTTGTTGTTGTGGGTCTCTCACGTGCATCCCAAAGAGCCTTTCGCGGATACTTCAAAATAAAAGTACGTTGAGTCTTACCAAAATAAAAGCAATTTAAATACATTTTTAATGATGACATTGGTTGTTGACTAATTATACATCATGTTATGAAGTAATTGCAACAATTACAATATATTTGATTACAATTATATATAAAATAGTTATTTTAGGGGAATAGAAGTTGAACTCTTTTGATTTGTTATTATTAACCACTGTGTTATTATTCCTTACAGTTGATTCATAGAATAGCTGGCTTAATAACTCATGTGGTTGATTGTAGAAGTACCCCAAAATATGTTTCAAGCTTTTTAAAATTCTGTTTTCAAATTTCATATTTTTTTAGGAACAAAATCTTAAAACCGGCATAATGCAATTCTGAAATATTTAATCGTCTTTACTTTATAATTACGCCTTAATGATTTCGGCTAGTTTATCTTATTTCTAAATTATCTTTTATTTAAGTTAAACTTGGATTCAATTATTTTTAGTCCACCTTCAAATACAAAATGTATGAGTATTTTTTGCAGCATTGCTACTTTAAGGATCTGAATACAAAGCCCCTACTCACCCAGAAAATGATCAGACTGTGATACAGGTTGTGCAAGCAGCTCATAGCGACCCAACAAAACTCTCGTGGCTGTAGTAATTATCGCGAGAGCAGGTTTTAAACCGTCAGTTTGTGATCCCTCAATGTCTTTCAATGGCTTGTTTGAATAATAACTGTAGAAACTGTAAAGGACGTTTCTACTGTAACCTTTCTGCCTGACCTGTCCAGAACAGGACACGTTTTTCATTTATTTATGTTTTGTTTTAGGATTCCTCCCAGGTTTCCAGACAACAGAACAAGGTAAAATGGAGAAACTAGATATAAATGAAGAATTACACAGGAAATTATTTTACTAATTACTTCTCGTTGCAAAGTAACTCCTGCACACTGTCTGACTTGCAAAGATACATTTAAAAAGGTTTTAGATTTAGGTTTAGTACCGAAACGTCACAGGGTCAGCCCTGGGATCATAGGGCTGTGGGAACATAGGGCTGTGGGACCATTGGGCTGTGGGAACATAGGGCTGTGGGACCATTGGGCTGTGGGACCATAGGGCTGTGGGAACATAGGGCTGTGGGAACATAGGGCTGTGGGACCATTGGGCTGTGGGAACATTGGGTTGTGGGAACATAGGGCTGTGGGACCATTGGGCTGTGGGAACATAGGGCTGTGGGACCATTGGGCTGTGGGACCATAGGGCTGTGGGAACATAGGGCTGTGGGAACATAGGGCTGTGGGACCATAGGGCCGTGGGAACATAGGTCCGTGGGACCATAGGGCTATGGGATCATAGGTCTGTGGGACCATAGGGCTGTGGGAACATTGGGCTGTGGGATCATAGGTCCGTGGGAACATAGGGCTGTGGGATCATAGGGCTGTGGAAACATAGGGCTGTGGGAACATTGGGCTGTGGGATCATAGGTCCGTGGGAACATAGGGCTGTGGGACCATAGGGCTGTGGAAACATAGGACTGTGGGACCATAGGGCCGTGGGAACATAGGACCGTGGGAACATAGGGCTGTGGGACCATAGGGCTGTGGAAACATAGGACTGTGGGACCATAGGGCCGTGGGAACATAGGACCGTGGGAACATAGGGCCACGGGAACATAGGTCCGTGGGAACATAGGGCCGTGGGAACATAGGTCCGTGGGAACATAGGTCTGTGGGACCATAGGGCTGTGGGAACATTGGGCCTTGGGATCATAGGTCCGTGGGAACAAAGGCATTCTCCCAACGCCATCAGTTATTAAAGTTATCTTTGCAAGTTAGACAGTGTGCGGGAATTTCTTTTAAACCGTTGACCTACTCGACCCTCTCCTACACACCTGTCTCATGTAACAGATTAAATATTTCTCTGTACTAATTACTCTCTCACCTGTGTTCAGATATTGATGATATCCGGTTGTTGGGAGGATCCAGCCGCTGTTCTGGTGTGCTACAGGTGAAGCGCCAGGGAATGTGGTCAGAAGTGAATGACTATGCCTGGGACCTGAAGTTAGCAGACGTAGTTTGCAGACATCTGGACTGTGGCTCTGTGGTTCGATCTTCATCAAAAAGACGTTCATACTTAAACCCTTTTATCAGTATCACACCTTCCTGTCTTGAGTCTGGACCTAGACTGAAGAAATGTTTAACAAAAAGGTCCCAGACTGAGGCTACCAGTTTGGAGATCATCTGCTCAGGTAACAACAATCAGTAACACAAAAACACAAATTCCAAAGCAAGCTCAAAAGTAGGCTTGTTGCTGGAGGCTCACAGCTTCAAACCTTCCAAGATATTCCTCTTATATCAGCCACCAGAAGGGGACTGTCACTGAACTGGCCTGTAACAAAGCATTATAATAAAATTTCAAAATGTAGCAGTGCCATTGACGAGCAGCTTAAATAGACCGCCACATGTGTATACAGCGGTGCAGATCGAGTTGCCTGCCTGAACTAGCTCGGAAGCGCAGCCCCATTTAAGGAAAAAGATCACAGTTTGGATTCAAACACTCCCAAGGAACAAACATTTCCTGTGTGAAAATCTTGTTTTCCCATGGAAGCGAACTCCGCTCTCAGGCTTGAAAGCTCTGTTTTATGACCCAAACATCCACCCGGACAGTATTCCTTTACAGCAGCAGTTAATGTGGTGCATACAGTGAAAAAAACGTAGCATACATAGGAATAATAGTGCCTTACTTTTCGTAGCTATATGTACGAATAGTTCTGGTTTGGCAACATAAGGCCCAATAAGACAGAGAGCACATTTTAGCGGCCTTGTGTCAGTGTTATTTTGCCATGCCATATACTTTTATACACTTTCAATTCTCTGTCAGCATATTTTTCTGTCTTTCTTTCTCTTTCTCTGTCTGTCTATCTCTCTCTCTTCTTCAGACTCTGTCAGGCTGGTGAATGGGACTAGTCTGTGTTCAGGCAGACTGGAGGTAAAGTCTAACCAGTCTACCCAGTCGTGGCCCTCAGTGTGTGAAGATGACTTTGACTTGCAGGATGCAGAGGTGGTCTGCAGGGAGCTTGGCTGTGGGGCTCCTTCAGTCCTCCAGGGGGCGCTCTATGGAGACACGGAGGCTCCAGTGTGGACCAAAGAGTTCCAGTGTAGAGGCAATGAGTCTGCTCTGCTGGACTGTGACAGCTCAGATACAAACACCTGCTCTTCTGGCAAAGCTGTTGCACTCACCTGCTCAGGTAGAAGAGAGCTGTAGCTTTGATTTGAGTTTCTATTTTGATAAAATGTGGCATGATCTATTTTTACCAATTACTCTTGTCTGCTCAGAGCCCGATAATTTCAAATTGGCGAAAGGATCCAGCCGCTGTGCCGGTGAACTGGAGATGAAGAAAGAGGGAAAGTGGAGTAAAGTGGATGTTATAGATTCTGCCTGGAATCTAAAGACAGCAGATGTAGTGTGTAGACATCTTGACTGCGGCTCTGCTGTTTCAACAAGGTGGAAAAATATGAAGTTGTACAGAAGAACCTGGCGGATTAGCTCAAGTTGCCTTCAATCCAAGTCTGCAGTTAGGGAGTGTATATTAACAACGTATTCCACTTCCACTTCCAAAATGGAGATCATCTGCTCAGGTAACACCACACCAGGCAATACTTTAGCTATAACTGTAATCTCAGTCTTCTCGTTTGCATTTACATTTCTTACAGATGCTTTTGTTCAAAGAATGTCCAAATGAGGTAACATCCAAGCTACAGTAGATCCAGGAGATGTCATCAAGAATAAGAGCTTAGTTTTATATTCCATATGACAGTGCCACTTGGTTGCAGATGCATGCAGCAGTGCATAGGTTTATGGGAAATGAAAAGGCAGCATTGAGTAAGTTATCTTATTCAGCCAGCAATGGAGAACTACGGCTGTATGTACCGGACTCAGAATTAAGTCAGCTGAATCAGATTTGGCTGTTCAATACAAATATGAAAGCACTATGTTATATGACCCACCCATCCAACCCGACCTTTTCCCTAAGCAGTCCACAGCGCTTTGATACAGCAGCATTGTATGTGTTACCTACAGTTGTATGGTTCATGAGCAGCCTGATACGTTAGACATTTTATGTTTTGGTTGGGCGACATAAGGCCCCGATCAGACATAGCGCGTTTTATCAACTTTGGGCGGTGTTTTGCTCGCTGCTTTTGTGTTGCTGAGCGCCTCATATTTTGTTGTTCCATTGCGCCTTGCATTTTTGCAGGAGTGCCCTGAACGCCTTGAGTTGAAAAAACTTCAACTCAGAGAGAAAAAGTGCCCAAAGCCAGAGATTTGGTGGTTGCCTAGCAAGAATAACAAAAACATGCAACTGGCAGCACTATTGTATTTTAAGGTGTTAGTGTTATTTTGCAATGCCATACTTTTATATACTCTGTCTGCATGTTTTTCTGTCTTTCTTTCTCTGTCTGTCTCTCTCTCTTCTTCAGACTCTGTCAGGCTGGTGAATGGGACTAGTCTGTGTTCAGGCAGACTGGAGGTAAAGTCTAACCAGTCTACCCAGTCGTGGCCCTCAGTGTGTGAAGATGACTTTGACTTGCAGGATGCAGAGGTGGTCTGCAGGGAGCTTGGCTGTGGGGCTCCTTCAGTCCTCCAGGGGGCGCTCTATGGAGACACGGAGGCTCCAGTGTGGACCAAAGAGTTCCAGTGTAGAGGCAATGAGTCTGCTCTGCTGGACTGTGACAGCTCAGATACAAACACCTGCTCTTCTGGCAAAGCTGTTGCACTCACCTGCTCAGGTAGAAGAGAGCTGTAGCTTTGAATTACTGGTAACATTTTATTCAAAGTGTGCAAAAGACTGACATGACACCGGTCATGAACATGAACAAACCTTTATGAATGCTTGACTGTCATTAGGTAAAATATGACACTTTTAATGCAAAGTTAAAACAGTTTAAGATGTTTGTGTTATGACGATTTGAAATTAAGCAAAACAATATAACCTGGCATATTGCACTGGCCAGTTTTGAATTACGCCTATACACTGAGCTCCTCTCTCCTCCTCTCTCTCTCCATCTGTGTGCATTCATGTCCCATTAATGTCATGTCCCATGTTACTAACTTAGCTTCTTGCCCGGAACCCTTGTGCTGTCTCGCCTCGCAGATTTCCTTGGATTGTGGTGGCACCTGGATCGTGTTTGCGGTTACTGCCATGATCCTGCTTGACGGCTTGCTACACCCTGCACTTCTACTGCTATTATTATTAGTCCTAGTTCTAATATCTTTACTGTTACTATAATTGCCACTCTTCATCATGCCATTCCATTATACCGACTGATATAATTATTATGAGTCGTATTTCTGAATCTCTTTCTCTCTAACCGGTCGAGGCAGATGGCCGCCCACCAAGAGACAGGTTCTGTCTGAGGTTCCTGCCTGTTAAAAGGAAGTCTTTCATACCAAATGCTTGCTTCTAGGAATTGTTGGGTCTCTGTAAATTATAAATGTCTAGAGCTACTCTATCTGTAAAGTGTCCTGAGATAACTCCTGTTATGACTTGACACTATGAATAAAATTGAACATTAATTAGGCCTGCTATGACATATTTATAACAGGTTATGTTGTCTAGGTTATTAACACAGAGATTGTTGTCTTGCTTAAAGTCATTGGATTCCCCTGGCTGTCCTTGCACAATCTCCACATCAACTGGTCTGACAACACCATCTTGGGATGGAGCCCCTTCTGTCTGTCCTCATGCCTCATGTCTGCTATTACTCCTGCCTCTCCTTCTCAAGCCATTGAAGAATTTCCTGATTTATCTGGGATTCCACGCAAGTATTTGGACCTCAAGCCTGTGTTCAGCAAGTCACGTTTAGTCTCCCTACCCCCTCATAGGCCATATGATGTGTGCGATTGAGCTCCTCCCTGGCACCTCTCCCCCTAAGGGCAGGCTCTACTCCCTCTCTCCCTCAGAAAGAGGAGCCTTGAATAAGTACATTGCAGAGTCACTGGCTGCTGGTATCATCCGCCCATCATTGTCCCGTGCTGGTGCTGGCTTCTTTTTCGTTAAACGGCCTTCAACACCCCAACAGGCCACTATGAGTATCTTGTGGTCCCTTTCGGATTGACCAATGCGCCAGCTGTTTTTCAGGCTCTGGTTGATGATGTCTTGAGAGACTTCTTGAATGTTTTTGTTTACCATGATGACATTTAGTTTTTTTCCCGTTCTCTTGCTGACCATAGGCTCCATGTCAGGCAGGCTTCTGGAGAACAAACTTTTTGTCAAGGCGGAGAAGTGTGAATTCCATTCCAAGGACTCGGTCTCCTTTTTGGGCTACATTATCTCTCCCTCCCAGGTCCAGATGGACCCCTCGAAACTGAAGGCAGTGGTTAACTGGGCCACTCCCTCTTCAAGATGAGAAATCCAGCGTTTCCTGGGCTTCGCAAATTTCTGCAGGCGATTCATCAGGAACTACAGTTCTGTGGCTGGCCCTCTCACTTCTACCAAGTCACTTTTCCGATGGCATGAAGGCGCAGAGGAGGCTTTTGCTGAGCTCAAGCGGAAATTCACTTCAGCCCCTATTCTCATCATTCCCGACCCCACCCTTCAATTTGTGGTTGAGGTGGATGCCTCTGAGTCTGGAGTGGGGGGGGGCGTTCTCTCCCAGAGATCTCGCAAAGATAACAAGCTCCACCCATGTGCTTTTTTCTCTCGCCGCCTCTCTTCAGCAGAGAGGAACTATGATATTGGGGATCGGGAGCTTCTGGCAGTGAAACTGGCCCTGGAGGAATGGAGGCATTGGCTGGACGGAGCTGTTCCTCCTTTCCTGGTCTGGACGGATCACAAAAACCTGGAATATCTCCGAACAGCCAAGCGCCTCAACGCTCGACAAGCCAGGTGGTCCCTCTTTTTCTCGCGGTTCAATTTCTCTCTCTCTTATCGTCCAGGATCCAGAAATGCCAAGCCTGATGCTCTTTCCTGGCAGTCCGCCTCAGCTCAGGAACCGACCTCCGTGGAGACCATCCTCCCTTCTACGTGCCTGGTGGGAGCTCCCCGAATGGATATAGAGGCCATGGTACAGGCGGCTCGGGAGCAAGAGCAGGTACCAAGCAAATAACCCCCTAACCGCTTGTTTGTGCCTCTCACTGTCCGATCACAGGTGCTGGAATGGGGGCATAATTCCAAATTGCCTGCCATCCCGGGGCAGCCCGGACCCTGGCATTGGTCGGACAGTGCTTTTGGTGGCCATCCATGAGGAAGGATGTCCAGACCTTTGTGGCAGTCTGTGCCGTCTGCACTAGGAACAAGATGGGTAACAGACCTCCTGCGGGGCTCCTAAGACCTCTCCCCACCCCTCACCTAGTCAAAATTTTGTGACTGGGCTCCCCAATTCTGATGGAAATGCATGCATTTTGACTGTGGTAGATCGGTTCTCCAAAGCTGCCCATTTCATTCCCTTGTCTAAGCTACCCTCTGCCAAACAGACTGCTGAGTTACTAGTTTTTCATGTGTTCCACCTGCATGGTCTTCCTTCTGACATAGTATCTGATCTCAGTTCACTGCTCAGTTTTGGAAGGCGTTTTGCAAACTGATCGGTGCTTCTCCCAGCTTGTCTTCAGGTTTCCCCCCCCCAGACAAATGGACAGACCGAGCGGGCGAACCAGAAGCTGGAAGTGGCACTCAGGTGTATGACCTCTCAGGACCCGGCCTCGTGGAGCTTGGCTCTTCCCTGGGTGGAATACGCACACAACTCCTTGCCCACCTCAGCCACTGGCCTCTCCCACTTTCACTGCTGTTTGGGTTATCAACCCCCCTTGTTTCCCGCCCAAGAGGAGGAGGTTGCAGTCCCCTTGGCCCAGGCGTTTGTGCGTTGGTGCAAGAGGACTTGGTCTCGAGCCAGGGCTCGGCACTTGCACTCTGTAGAGGGCTTTAAGGAACAGGCAGACAGGCATCATTCGGCTGCTCCAAGGTACAGAGTGGGCCAGAGGGTACTGCTTTCCACTCGCGATCTGCCCCTCTGGTCCCCCTGCCGCAAGTTGAATCCCAGGTTTGTTGGGCCATTCTCCATCTCGAAGGTGATCAACCCCTGTTCAGTTAAACTTGCCTTGCTTCGGACTATGCGTCGTATTAATCCGACATTCCATGTCTCCCTGGTGAAACCTCTTGTCTCTAGTCCCCTGTCCCCACCCTCCAAACCCCCTCCTCCCAGGGTTGTTGATGGAGGTGAGAGCAGTCTCCTGAGGGTACGTCGCTGAGGTAGAGGGCTCCAGTACCTCGTTGACTGGGAAGGCTATGGCCCTGAGGAGCGCAGCTGGGTCCCTGCCAGGTTCATCGTGGACCGCTCCCTGATCGCAGAGTTCCACCGACGCCATCTGGAGGCTCTGGCTGGGACGCCTGGTAGCGTCCATCAGAGGGGGGTACCGTCACAGCTCGGCCCAGAATCCCCTCTTCTTAGCCTGTGACCTGTCATGCCTCTGCTGTTCCTGGACTCCAGTCCGGGTTTTTCCTCTATCCTGTCTCCTGGTTGACTACAAGGGAGTTGCCTATCATCAGTGCTTGCACTGCCACACCTGTTGCCACTCTCCTCGTCAGCCATAGTTTTTTAAAGCAGTGGCAGGAGGGGCACTCTTTTCCAGATTGTCACATGCCCATGTTCTGTTGTATTTACCGGTTTTGACCAAAGCATGTGTTCTGGACTTGGATATTGGACTTAACCTTCTTGGAAACCTTCGCTCGGACCTTGCCTTCCCTTTTTGTCTTGCCACTTTGGATGTCTGACTGAACCCTGCCTGTACTACTGCCTGTGTTTTTGCCTGCCAAACCTGGGTACCGAACTCTGCCTGTTTTTGCCACTTTGAATATTGGACTGAGCCCTGCCTGTTACCTCTGCCGTGTTTTTTCTATCAAGTGCTCTGCCTGGCTGCCTATTCCTGTGTTTACCTACATAATCTACTCTCTGCCTCCTGAGTCTGCTTTTGGTTCCACAATTTCTTACCAGGCCTCACCGGCCCTGATATCATATAATGCCAACTTTACATCAAAGGTGTCATTAGGTAAATTATGACACCTTTGATGCTTTGAAGGGTATGCATAACAGTGACATGACATTATGTCATGTCACTCTTATGCACAGCCTTCAAATGAAGTGTTACCAAACATACTTATAAAAAAGACTTCATTTATTTCATTAATTATTCTCGTGTCTTTGTTCAGAGCCTGATGATGTCAGGTTGTCAGGAGGAGCCAGTAGCTGTGCTGGTACACCAGAGATGAAACAGAGTTGGTGGAGCCCAGTGACTGACTGGGATTCTGAATGGGACCAGAAGTTATCATCTGCAGTATGTAAACGGCTGGGCTGTGGTTCTGCTGTTTCCACAAACATAAGCAACAGCTCTTCAGAAACCTCTGTGTGGGGGATCAGTCGTTCTTGTGTTCAGTCTGATTGGATAGTACGGGAGTGTTTATGGTTAAGGTCCAGGCAAAGCACCAAGAACCTGGAGGTGGTCTGCTCAGGTATGAACAGTGACCGTCACATTCTTAACCTTTTTACTTTCTTTTGCTAATAAACAAATCCTGTCATTTTATCCGATGCGGTCGGGATGGTGTAGACGGCGCATGTGGTCGCTGCGAACCTTCTGATCATTCGTACTGGTTGCGGTCAAAGCAGTTAAAAAGGAAATATTGCCTTAGTTTCAAGATGCTGTTTACTCAAAATTCCTACCCTATTATCTACAGTATGTTATGTAACTTCCAAAATAACAGACAATTTTTGCCACTTTTCTTGAGGCAGGAGTTGTTTTGTTCTGGTTTAGGAAGAAAGTTGGAGAACAATTAGACATAAAACAGGATTTAGGCTTTATAGGATGGTTGTTTTCTTTGGCAACTTTCATGTTTTTATCTCAAATGATGAGTTTTAGGCATTCTTTTATCAAATGTCTTTAAAATAATAGTGTACCCCAGGTTAGAGCTGAGCCCCAAATGTTTACAACGTCCGACCCTGGATGAAACACGTTTTACTTTGCTCAGTGTTTATCACTTTAACAAAACAAATAAAGATGATGATGGTAGAATTTTATATTCTTGATATGTGGTTTTAATTTCTCATCCACTGTGTCCACAGATTTGCTGGCTCAGCCAAACATCTCCTTCTCTACCCACATTGACGGGGTTTCTGAGGCCACGCAGCAGGGATTGCGAGTGCTCATGGGCTCCGACTTCACCATCAGCTGCTCCATCCTGCCACAGTACCCAGGAGGCTCCTTCCAGCTCATCTTCAACACCTCCGACCCAGAACAGAAGAACTACACCCTGCCAGCTGTCAATCACTCGGCCCACTTCCTGTTCTCTGCTGCAGACTCCACCCACCGAGGGGAGTACCGCTGTGTTTATAACCTCTACGTTTTCTCCCATAACTTCTCTTCTGAGAGCTGGCCGCTCCATCTGACTCTCGCAGGTAACTTTATAGATAATCTAAATCAAATGATTGCATGAAATGCATGCATGAAAATATTATTTGTCTAGATTAGATAAAAAGTCATGAGGTGCCAACTGTTTCCATGTATGAAAACGCACAACATCTTGTTTCCTGCTGCTGTTCAGAATAATCTCATGAATGAATGGATAAAAACCATGTAAACTGGGACTAAGTTTAAAGTTCATATGAAGTTTGATTTCAGGTTGCTGATGTCAGTTTAAATGCACTTTAAATTTGCATTTAGTTTATTAAACTAGATTGTGTTTAAGAACCTGACAATCTGAATCAGCTGGTTTATACAACTATATGACTGTATGAAAACACATTTAGCATTCATGAGAGTCCATCCAGAATGATTGTACGGTAAATCTGTTTCAGCCTCTGTAACACATCTGGTCATCAGACTGGTTGTCCTAGTGCTGCTGGTGCTCGTGTCCGGTGCTGCCCTGTTTTGCTATTCCAAGGTACTATACACATACACACACTATACACTTCTATGTCTTAAACTCACGGACATTTCATATTAAAAGCCTTCCAGTGGCTCATCTCTCTCTGTCCTGGTAGGCTTTTTAATTTAAAAACCTCTACAGCAAATGCTGTTTTTCACTCTCATGAAAGCAAACTGTAACATCAATGGAAGAAAAACAGCATTTCAAAGGAATGGAAACTGGACACGCGGGTAGATATGCACATTTTCGGCCCTTTTCCAGCACTCTGCTGTGACACGCTTCTTTAACTTCTGTCATCTCGGCCACAAATTCCTCTTGTCCTGGCCCAAGCAGCGCTAAAAATATGGAATTAGCCGGCACAGTTTGACAGAGACTGAATAAGTAACGGATATAAAACAGAAGTAACATTTTAACTGGCCTCCACGCTACTTTGTTCTGTTCACTAACCCTGTGTTGTAAGAGTAGCGGTTCTCTTTTGGAGAACCAAAAGGTATCTAAGACATTTCCTGTCATGTTTCTCTAGGCCAGCAGAGGGCAGACGCCAAGACGAGAGGACAAACTGGAGCTGGATTACCTCGGTGGTGCTGACGACTTGCTGGGTAAAGAGGCAGGAGGAGCGCAGGGCTCAGAGTAGGATCTTACAGCCAGATGGACGCCTCCGCTCTCAAACAGCCAAATCAGAGCAGTTCAGGTGTGGGATAATATCAGGTGTAGCTTTCCTAGAGAAGACCCAGACAAACGACTACATTGGCAAACCTTTAAACCATTGCAAAGGGGGGAACAATTATAGAATATGATTGTACATTTATGCTTTTATTATTAGATTTTTTTTTTCTGCATAGAGAAATATGTGGCACCCCCCCCCAAGAGGTTTTAGCCAGTGTCTAAAGGAAAATCACCAGCGCTAATACATCTTTGACTTCCAGCTGTCAACTCCCCCCCCCTCTCTCTGACATAGAGGCATCAGCATTACATTTAAACAGTCTTATATGCAGTTGAAAGTTCCTTGTACTCAATCAACATTTATTTGTATAGCTCTTTACAGCAACCTACGGGTATCCAACATGCTTTACAGAAAAGGACCAAGAATAAAACAACATAACATACAATAAAAAGAATAAAACAGAATTTGGGGTCAAGTGAACTCAGATTTGTGTTTTCTGTCACATATATAAAGACGTATCCACCATGTATTGGGGCATAAAAATGTATCAGGATGCAGGAAACAATGTGTCTGGCTTTCAGAATTTCCTAGGAGAGGACCCACAGACTTCCCCATGCTTAATGTCCCCCCCCGCCAAAAGCCAGGAAAAACCCTGTACTATATTCTTATTAAGCTCCTGCCCTGATGTTTCACAATGAAAGCCTCCCAGTGGCTCATTAGACACGATCCCTCCCTTTCCTGGTAGGTTTTTAGGTGGAAAGAGACACCAAAGATTATTGATGTCGCTTTTGTAACTGATTATAAAGATGATGTAGGGAGGAAAATGTGATATTTTGTTGCACCATATAATCTGCAGAGCCAGTCAAAGAAAAGCTGTAGTATGTTAGCCGTTAGCTTGCCTTATTCATGATAATCAAGTACTGTCACATTAGACGAGTGTATATGTTTAACTATATTCTTTTTAACATGATGAAAACAAGATGTGAGAAGTGGTGATGAAGTTAAGAAGGCTGATGTAACTTAATGTGATGCTTGAAATAAGTGTCGGACATCATTTTAAGTCTTATGACACGCCAATTTGTATGCCATTATTGGCGCGTTATCAAGACGCATACTCGCTTTTTAGCGTGTTTATCAACGCCCTTTGGCCTCTGTGGACTCACATTACCTTGTGATTGCGTGTGAATTTACGCTGTAGCGAGTAGTATGAAAGGGTGAAAATCTGCGTAAGGTAGTCGGTCGGGGGGGGGGGAGGATGGGTCAAACAACACAGGACTTTCAGCCAGGAGACCGGGGGTCGTGTCCCGCGTGTCACGTTTCCTAAACCCAACCGTAGCTTTCTTCTTTTCGTAAACCCAACCCGTCCGCTGTAATGCTAATTAGTAATGCTAATAGTCTTTCCTGCTCAGTCTGTCGCTTTTACACTGTTGTCCCTGGCAATGGATCCCAAAATGTTGGGCGGGCTCAGACACCTCCCAAATCGTCACGTGACAGCAAGCTCAATACGGCGTTGACCTACACGCGGATAGCTCAAAATGCGTACAGATAACACGCCACTTGGCTTTAGAAAATGGCGCGTACGTTTACGCGAAGTCATGATGTCACGTTGCTTCAGAGGAATTTTCACATTTTGTGTAAATAGTTACACAGCTGTAAAATAAAAGTACAAACACCATTTGATTCTAGGTTAATGTCTGAACTGTTAATATGTACTTTTTATAATGTATCCCAATAAATGAAGTTTGCATTAACTGGAGTGTGTGGATGACTTTTATGTAGTGAGGGGTGAACACTGGTTGTGTTTCTGGATTTTACTGCATAGTTTCTTTTCCCGCCTTTGGCCACCTCTCGGTTAAGAGAAGTCTCCACTTTGCTGAGGAAAAAACAAACACACATTATTGACAGGGACATTGCAGACTGAAACAATAAAAAAAAAAAAGAATGAAAGCAGACAATTCAGTTTCAGACAAACAAACTGACGAATGCTGTGACAACAGGACCTAAGTTAAAGTCATGTTGCCATCATTGATTTCTTGTCCACTTTGGCGCAGTGGAGCAAGCTGCAAACACAACAACTGACATTTTATCACCTCAGAGTTTTTATGGAGAAAATGTTTCGCCTGTAGACTTCCAGGAGACAAGACTTTTGGCAACGGACGTCCAATATCCACTCTCCTTTTAGCTTTCCTCACCAGCTTATCTCTTAGGCCTCCTGCACAATGCCTGCGTGGCGTGACCGTTTTTATTTCGGCTCCCATGTTAACAGGTTAGAGTGTGCACGCTGCCTGCGTGAGACGCACGTCTCAGGCGCGGCTGAAAACGCATGCATGCTAGAAAAAGGACCAATGCCTATTTTTCACGCGAAATGGAATACGAAAAGATGTTTGTCATTGTGACACGAATACATTTAATAAATGACATGATGTTTGAAAGTCTGTTTTGATATAAATGCAGATATAAATAATTTAAAAAGATAATTATCAATTTTCTAATATTGCACCTGTCAATACAGAACAAAATATTCTGTAGCCTATTTTACCGTCAATACTGCGTTCTCTTTGCTGTAATCAAATCAGTATATATTTATGTTTAACATGAAGTGTACTACTGCTTGAGCAGCAGCGCGCGTCAGACACGTTTCTGGTGTGCAAAGACATAGAAAACGCCACGCAACAGAAATGCCACGCTCACGCCACGCAGGCAGTGTGCAGGAGCTCTACATGTGTCTATATGCTCTTTGGTGCGGAGCAGGTTGTGTTCAGGTGGGTCTGACTGAAAAACAGCCGGCTGCTAATGGAAACTAAGTTGATGAGAGCCGTGAGACTGAACCAAAACACCGAGCTGAAAGACGGCAAACACAGCTGGCTGATAATTCTCCGTGTGTTTGTCACGAGTGAATCCTTTTACATTACATATACAGTACGCATTTGACCCGTTGTTGCTAGAAAAACAAGCTTGTGCAGAATAATTTTTGTACTTACATCTTTTGTGCGTTTTGCACGGTAAGATGCCTTGTAGGTAAGCTAGTAAGTGAGAACAGTTTATTTGATATAGCACTTTTCCCAGATGCAAATCACAAAGGGCTTCACCATAGAGTAAAATACAATAAATAAAAAACATAAGAATACAAAGGAAAACATAGGTACACAAAATCAGACAGCCATAAAAACCCTTGCCTAACTAAAAGCCTGTTAAAATAAAGTCTTTTCACTGTTTTTTAACCCTCCTGTTGTCCTCCCCCATCTTCAAAAAGGTTCTATATCAGAAATTTGGGTTACCCTTAACCAAAATGTCAAAGAAAACATCACGTGGATGGTTCCAGAAAACGCCCTTCACAAGTAAAATAACTGATCAGTTCACTACTTTCATTGAATGTGGGTGTTTTATTTAATTTTACAGCATTTAATAATTGATTAAAGAACGCTGAAAAAAGTGTTAAATGTAGGGAAATAAACAAGAAAACGTCCCAAAAGAAACACAGTGACAAAGAACTTCGGGAAAAGTGAGAAAACGTCAAAAAGTGACAAAAGAATTCGGAGAAAGCTTCAAAAACTTGGTCAAAACAACAACAAAAATGTCCAAAAAAAAATGGACAAAGAACTTCGGGAAAAGTGACAAAAGTGTTCAACTGTGAGCCAGAAAAACTAAAAGTTGCATGGTCTACGGCACTGTTTCTCAAATGGGGGTACGCGTCCTCCTGGGGGTACTTTGGAGTACTGCAGAGGGTACGTGTCCCACTAGGGGTACTTTGGAGGACTGCAGGGGGTACGTGTCCCACTAAGGGTACTCTGGAGTACTGCAGGGGGTACGTGTCCCCCTAGGGGTACTTTGGAGGACTGCAGGGGGTACGTGTCCCCCTAGGGGTACTCTGGAGTACTGCAGGGGGTGCGTGTCCCCCTAGGGGTACTTTGGAGGACTGCAGGGGGTACGTGTCCCCCTAGGGTACTTTGGAGGACTGCAGAGGGGTACGTGTCCCCCTAGGGGTACTCTGGAGTACTGCAGGGGGGTACGTGTCCCCCCTAGGGGTACTCTGGAGGACTGCAGGGGGGTGCGTGTCCCCCTAGGGGTACTTTGGAGGACTGCAGGGGGTACGTGTCCCCCTAGGGGGACTCTGGAGGACTGCAGGGGGTACGTGTCCCCCTAGGGGTACTCTGGAGGACTGCAGGGGGGTACGTGTCCCCCCTAGGGGTACTTTGGAGGACTGCAGGGGGGTACGTGTCCCCCTAGGGGTACTTTGGAGGACTGCAGGGGGGTACGTGTCCCCCTAGGGGTACTCTGGAGGACTGCAGGGGGGTACGTGTCCCCCCTAGGGGTACTTTGGAGGACTGCAGGGGGGTACGTGTCCCCCCTAGGGGTACTTTGGAGGACTGCAGGGGGGTACGTGTCCCCCCTAGGGGTACTTTGGAGGACTGCAGGGGGTACGTGTCCCCCCTAGGGGTACTCTGGAGGACTGCAGGGGGTACGTGTCCCCCCTAGGGGTACTCTGGAGGACTGCAGGGGGGTACGTGTCCCCCCTAGGGGTACTTTGGAGGACTGCAGGGGGGTACGTGTCCCCCTAGGGGTACTCTGGAGGACTGCAGGGGGTACGTGTCCCACTAGGGGGACTTTGGAGGACTGCAGGGGGTACGTGTCCCCCTAGGGGGACTCTGGAGGACTGCAGGGGGTACGTGTCCCCCTAGGGGTATTCTGGAGTACTGCAGGGGGTACGTGAAATGTTTGCAAAAATGCTAATTAAAAAATATGTCATGCATAATTCCTAAAATAATGAAACTATAATAATGATGAATGAAGTGATGGATTCTGAACATTTGAAATGTAGCGTTAAAATGTTTTTTGTTTAAAAAAGGTTGTTGTTTAGTGACTATCACTGCTGGCGCTGGATTGTTCCTCTTTAGAGACTTATTTTTTCTACCAAAAATGTTTTGCGCTGGTCAGGCGGTACAGAACGGTACTGGTCTACGGCTCTACATGTCAAACTCAAGGCCCGCGACCCAAATCCGGCCCCCATATCAATTTAGATTCACAATACATTTCGGCCCGTCTAGTTTTTGTCACTTTTTACAACGTTTCTGGGCCTTTTTTCAGCATTTTTGCCGTTTTTGGCATTTTCTTCAACATTTTTGTCTACCATATGAGACCTGCAATTAATACAGTCAAAGATTTTTGACTTTTTTCGATGACATAAAAGTATTTAACTCGACAGGTCTGGCCCTGGAATATGATCCTGATTTTCTACGGTGGCCCTTAGGGAAGCTGAGATTGACACCCCTGGTCTACGGGAAGAATCAACAGAATTTGAACAACATATAGAGATGTTGTTACTTTGCCGTTTGCTAAATTAAGATCCTAATGAAGGTGTCATCCGGGTTCTGCAGCAACCTTGTTACGCAACAGTTGACGGCAAGTAAAAGTGCCGATCATCCTATAATTAAATCAAACCAAAACAAATGAAAAGCCTCAGTAAAATGGCCAGTATTCAGTAGTTTCCGAGGCACAATATAAACCCAATATTTTCCCAGGGACCCATCCAATCATCAAAAGTTCTTTGAAAAACTGCAACAAAAAAAAAAAATGCACATCTCAAAGGGGAAGATGAGCTTTTCTTATTCTTGACAGGCCGACATTATGGTGAGTTTTCCTGAAGGCTGATATATGATGATATGCAGCGCTGCCTGTCATTAAAACTTCCCTGTTGGGAAATGGGAGCAGCAATTCAGGCAATCTGAAAACATTTATCACCGTCTAACCACGACGAGGCAATTTCAGCTTCTGCATTTAAAGCTGACAATCACAATCAGTTGACACAGAAACCGCTGTCAGTGCAGTGAAACATGGCCGCGCAAATGAGCCGACAACAAGACGTCACAATTCAAATTTAGGATTGGAACATAAAAGATCGTTGTATGCAGACGTAATCATTTCTATCAAGAAGTCCCATGAATACTGACATTAAACCCTTTGTGGTGCATGTCTGATTTTCACAAGGTCATATGAACACAATGTTGCTTTATAAGAATAGAATATTTTGGGAAATAGGCTTCTTTGGTTTCTATCCAAGAGTGAGATGAGAAGAACTCAGTTTTCGACAGTGCTTGTGCCACGCTATGCAACGCCCCCCCCAGTTTTATTCTTCGTACTGTACGTGGAAAACTCTGGTTTGACCTGTCTTAAGTGTAAAGGAAATTACACGCACACACACACACACGTACACCCCCCATCACACACACATGTACACGCACACAACCACACACACCCCCGCACACACCGCCACATGCACGCAACGATATACACACACACACACACACACACACACACACAAACACACAAATATAAGCACCCACATGTACACCCACACACCCGTACACACACGTACATGCACACACACACACGTACAGACACACACATGTACACAGACACCCATACACACACCGCCACACACACGCACACATATACACATACGAACACACACACACACACTGTACACACAAACACACAAATATAAGCACCCACACACCCGTACACACACACATACATGCACACACACACGTACAGACACACACATGTACATAGACACCCATACAACCGTACACACACACACACACACACACACACACACACACACACACACACACACACACGGAAACAGCGGTCTGTGCTAAATTTGACAGAGTAACTGTCCCTCAGTGTGTTTTGCAGCCAAAAGTTCAGTTGTTTTAAAAGAAAGTATTAGATGTTTTATTCATTTGTTCATCAAACATTTCATTTGTGTAAAGAAATCCACTTTCCCTCAGAAAATTTGGCCTGTTCCACTACTAGATGTTATTGCTACCAGTCAAGCAGACAGGACCAGCAACATGTTTGGTTTAAATCCCGCTAATCACATAAAGTCATTCTGTCAAAAGAAAAACACAGAGTTCTACTAAAAAATGACACATAACACACAGACCTTTTCCAAGAAAAATACCTTTTTATTTCATTATAAATCCACATAATTGTATCTATGAAAGCATAAAATCCCAATTTCGCATGTTGTGTTTTTTTCTCCTTATTGTGGTCATTTGTTTCGTTAGATTCAAAGTAAATCATGGGTATCAAACCATCGAAGACTGTAAGGTGTATGTCACATACAAACACAGACACTGTCAACGGCAAAGGGGGGAAGGGAGGGGACAGGACAGCGCAAGTTCTGCTGGCCATCTTTTAAAACCGCTTAATACATTTAACTATCTCAAGTGCCAGCTTTTTAGTAACAGGAACACTTATGGTCGAGCTCACCAATGTTTCGTACGGGTACAGTTGCTTTCAAGTGCCAAACAAAGCATCAGAATTCGCCATCAAACATAGAGCTGGACGTCTGGCTTTAAATAATTCCTCGCCGGAGTTCCTCAAGGCTCTGTTCTCGGGACACCAAGGTTGTTTTTTTTTGTTGTTTTTTTCCAATACTCCAACATAGAGAGAACCAATCCACCATGGACGCATAACACACTGATTATTTCAACATTACCTAAGTCATTCGGAGCCAAAGAGTTAGATTGGTAATACTGGAGAGTATACTATTCATTTGTTCATGAAAATGAGAGCTAAAGAGCGAGAGAGAGAGAGAAAGAGAGAGGGGAAAGTAAAGACACAGGATTAAAGTGCTAGAGAAGTTCACCGTTTAGTTTGACAGTTTGTTATTATCGATGCTTTGAGACAAGACGTTGACAATGTGCTTGTATTTCAGTCCAAGGCCCAACATGAATTTTCTCTTTGACTGTTGAGAGAGATAATAGAGAGGTGTGCTTTTCAAAGTCTGCATATTCTCCCGATATTATAATAATGCTGTCATAGTACTGTAGTAATCCTTTGGCATATGACTGTATGCTGAGGAAAAGAGAGGAGCGGTGACGCCGAACCAACGACAAAAAAAAAAATCATAAAATGGGTTTTCCGTAATCCACGGTAATCCGTTCAGCGTATTCCCATAGCATTTAGTGTCCGCATGGATTTTCAACTGTCAAATTCAGAGGCTAAATCCATGCGACACCCTTTAGAGCCAGCCGTCAGATCATTGGATACTTCCTTCAGAAAAGAAGAGGAGATTCCACACTCTCTCTGATTCCTCTGATCCAAGGTGTCAACCCTCCAGTTAAGCACCGAACCATGAGCAGGGCTCAAAGCCCAGAGCCTGACCTGTATCCAACATGTCCGATCCCAGCGGTGTGGAGACTTCTGCGTGTCAGCAGGAAGGCCGTTTATCCTCCTCTGGCTGCCCACCGGATGTCCACATCACATCCCATCTGGTTCTGGTACGAGGTGGCGTCAGAGGGTAGGGTGTCTCTGGGTCGAACACCTGATCATCTGGGCTCAACATAAGGATGTGACCATGAAACCCACTGGAGTACCTGAAGGAGACAGGAGAGAGAGACAGGGTACATATTGATTGATTACTGTAACTAAAGGAGCATTAAAGGTGCAGTAGGTAAGACTTATAAAACTAACTTTCTGTTATATTTTCTGACACTGACCCCTATGTTCCAGTAGAACTACATGAAGCAGGTCATTAAAAAAAAATAATCCAGCTCCTCTGGCTCCACCTACAGGCTGTAGTGAGATTTGCAAAAATCCCCCGCTCCCTGTTCAGATGCACCAATCAGGGCCAGGGGGGGGGGGTGTCTAACTGCATGTCAATCACTGCTCAGGCACACACATTCATTCTCCCTCGTGGGGGGAGGGGCTTAGAAGACCGTTTGGGCTTTAGCAGAAAGGGGGGAGGGACTGAGAAGTTGTCGTTTAAAGTCCTGGATCTTCACAATCCTACCTACAGCACCTTTAAGTCTGATTTTAGTTGTGGACTGTGTTTGTGGTGTGGTTTTTTAAAAACTTTCCCCCGGTAGTTGTGGAGGTAGTATTCCGATACGTTGTATATTCTCATAAACGGATTTGTATGATATTGTACGAAAACTTATGCACAACAATTAGTAAAATATCGCCAGCCGGTCACATGACGACCGTCACATGGCAGTCAAGTTTGGCCGAGAAGAGGTGAGCCGGATACAGAGAGCACTGTAAGGCTACGGCCGTTTCAGTTTGAGCCAGTGAGTGTGGACTTAAAATCTGTCTTTTGTTTTTTCTGCCTTATTCTAGTGAGTTTTTCTATGCATTTGATTGTGTAGTGGACGAAAACCACACTTCCAGGTACTGTCTTTCAGCATTTTCTTGCAAGGTGCGGGCAACAGCTTAAATTCCAATCTGCAAACGTAGGGAAAAAAAACACACATGGTCTCTCCTGTGTAACATTCTCTGAATCAACCGGTTCTCACTCCCAACACGTGACAATACTGACCCTTGGTCAGTGTCTCTCAGCGTCAGATACCAACGCGAAAATCACCCTTCAGCGTCTGTATGGAACGCACCAGCTCGACCGTGGCGCTGTATAAGAGAGACAACGGTAGAGAGTAGTATGAAAGACTGAAAATCTGTGTAAGGAGGCAGGTTGGGGTGGTGGATGGGTCAAACAACACAGGATTTTCCCCCAGGAGACCGGAGTTCGTGTCCCGTTCTTGTCCCGCGTGTCACAGAAGCATACATTTTGTAACCCCACCCACCATCTTTTCCTAAACCTAACTGTCCCATTCTTGTGCCGCGTGTCAGTTAAACGTAGGTCCCGACCAAGAGCGTCAAAAAGTGACAAAGGGCTAGACGCTAAAGGAGACTTTTTGCGTCAGTATCAAACGCCAAAGGCACCTGACCAAGCGTCACTTTTTGATGCAATGGGAGTGTTGTCCAATGTGTTGGACAGCTGTTACAGTCCAGTTGAGTTTAGCAGACAAAAGGTGAGCGTCATGTGTTAAGTTAAAACACCAAAACAACTAGATAAGTTTAGAAAAAAGATTGTGGTTTGGGTTAAAACACCGGCTCCCTTAAGTAGTGCTTAAGTAGGAAATGAACACCCGTTTCCTGGGTGAAAGTCTTGTGTTTTCCCCTTAACTTCTTCCGGGACATGAACTCTGCTCCCCGGCTTGAAAGACCCTGTGTTTTAGGAGCCAAACACCCCCCCCCCGACCTCCTCCTTACGCTGTTCTCCACGCTCTATAGCAGCAGTCAATGTGGGGCTGACAGTAACAAATAGGTGGAATACTTACGGATTACAGTGCATTACTTTCATAGCTATATGTACTTATGGTTTATGAGAACAGCCTGACCTCTAATATTATATTATTAACATCTTGAAGCAGTCAGATGCATCACGCCAGATGCATGTCTATCTGTACAATCTGAGTTTTCACTCGCACCACTATTTTACAGCGGCTCAGTGCGGTGCTTAGCGCCGCCCATGACGATTCTGATTGGTTTGAAGAAATGCCAATAAACCAGAGCACATTTTTCTCCCATCCCAGAATGCTGTGTGGACTCGCCAGACCCTCCTCCGCGGCGCTGTGGAGGAAAGTCTGGCAAAGCGAGACTTTACTTGAAGCAATAAGTAGCAGCTGCTTCAGCAGGAGGTCATCTGAACTATTTTACATACCGTTGGGCTGTACCAGTGCATCATATTTTATGAACTGTAGGTTTGTGAAATTAAAACTTAAAGCAGCTGTCAAATAAATGACAAATGGAGTGAAGTACAAGTGTACAATATTCACTCCCTGAAATGTAGTAGAAGTATGAAGTAAATGTACTTGATTAGTGTGGTTTCTTTTTGCATTAACAGAACAAATAATGTTCTGTTTCTCTTTTCTCACTCACAAGTAAAAGTTGTTTTTTGTATCGGCTGGCCTTCTGTGGAGTTATTTCCTCATATATAGTGTGCAGGTTCCCTGATTATTTGTTTGTTCTATGTTTTAAACCTACGCACTTGACACATCCCGTTTTTTGGACAACAGAAAAACGAGTGCATGCATCCTCTCCCACCTTGTCCAGAATCACAAAAAACACCCCAACAGTATCCGCAGGGGTCTGTAAAGTTGTTCTTTTCAGTACCGATGACTCAGCGACTGCTCATCCAACTGCTGAGATTTCAGGCTTTAAAAAAAACATTCCCTGCCTGTGCTTTACTTTGGAAACTACCCCCTTCACACCCACAAACTCTTTTGTAGGTATACTTGAAATCCCAACACATTTCTTGGTCTGGTAAATAAAGCCGATGGTGGGTCTGTGCTCTGGTGCACGGTGAGATACTAATACAAATAAAAAGGTGCAGGAAAGGAAAGTACTTGCCAATTGTAATTGCCAGCAGGGGGGCCCTCGAAGTGCAGTCAATGCAAATGACAGTCAACTATGGTCAGGAGGAGACTGAGGGCCCTGTCTTGCACCCGGCGCAGCGCAAAGCCCGACGCAAGTGTCTTTGCTAGTTTAAGACCGACGCAGTTGTCAATTTCCCGTCCAGCGCCCGCGTCGTTTAAATAGCAAATGCACCTGCGCCCATGGGCGTGCTGGTCTTACAGGGAGGTGTGTTCAGGTGCATTCTGGGTGTACTGTTATCTTGAGGCAGCGGGAAGTGATCGCGCCATTGACCAACAAAAACCTGGTCTAAAGTCAATAATGCAGCATTTCATTGTTATTTTAACAGAGCATTAGCAAAATGCTCCTAGGCTCGTGCACAGCGCGCGCACACTATGCTTGTTACACACACAGGGACGCACAGCAGCACACACACATGCAGAAGATTACATATAAAAATATGACGGTGCAAATCCTCCATCATAACAGCAATGCTCCAAGGTCCAAACGCGCCTGGCTTTTAAAGGGAATGGGTGATGACACTCTGATTGGTTTATTGCATGTTACGCCCAAAACACACCTATGAATTAATGAAGACACTAAGAACAACCCTTTTCAACCACGCGCCCGGCGCACGGACCCTTTTTTCTGCAGTCAAACTAGCAAAAGTGGATTTGGACACGCCCTAAACACACCAGCGCCAGGTGCTTCTCGCCGTGTTCTCAGATCCTTAAAATAGGGCCCTGAAGCTACATCTACACTACTACGTTTTCATTTTTTAAGTAGTGGAGAAGAAAGGAGAGGAAAAGAAGACTTGCGGAAAGGAGGAGAAAAGTTAGCAGGAGGAAAGATGATGCAGTGCTGAGGGAAGAAGGAAAAAGTAGGTTAAGCATGTTTGGGATAAGGAGGAGAGAGGGGGAGCAGAAAGAAAGGAAAGATGAGAATAGGAAGACAGGAAAAGGTGGAAAAAGAAGGGGGAGGATAATGAAGAATGAAAAAGGAGAGAGGAGAAGAATGAAAAGAGGAAGGACAAAGAAGAGGAGGAGTGGAGAAGAAAGGAGAGGTAAAGAAGACTTGAGAGGACAGAAGAAAGTAAGGAGGGGAAAAGGTAGCAGGAGGACAGATGATGCAATGAGAGGGAAGAGGAGAAGATAAGTAAAGGAGAAAGTGGGGGAAGGAAGAAAGTAAAGGAGAGAATAGGAAGACAGACAGAGCAGGAAAGAGAGTTGCAGAACAGAAGAGAGAAAAAAAGGAAGAGGGAGGAAAAATCTAAACAAAACAGAAGAAGGAAAGAGGACAGGACAAGGAAGATGAAGAAAGAAAAATGAATAAGGAAAAATGAAAGAGGAGAAGAGGGAGATGATGCAGTCAGAGGGAAGAAGTAAAAAGTAGGTTAAGTTAAGGATATGTAAAGGAGAGAGGGGGAGTAGGAGGAAAGAAAAGGAGAGAATAGGAAGACAGGAGGAGGAAAGAGAAGAGAGAGAAGTTGCAGCAGAAAAGAAAAAAGAGGGAGGAAGAGGGAGGAAAAAGCAAAACAAAGGAGAAAAAGAAAAGAGGACAGGACAAGTAAGTAGGATAAAGAAGGAAAGAGGAAAAATTAATTAAAGGAGAAGAGGGACAAGATGAGAGATAAAAAAGAGAGAAAGTGAGTCAAGGATAAGTGGAAAAAGGGAGAAAAAAGGAGAGGAAAAGAAGACTTGAGAAGACAGAGGAAAAAGAAAGGAGAAAAAGTAGCAGGAGGAAAGGAAATAAGATAAAAGGAGAGGAGAGAGGGAAGTGATGTAGTCAGAGAAAGGAAGGAAGAAAAAGAGAAGAGAGAGAAGTTGAAGAACAGAAGAGAGAAATGCAGAGAGAGAGCAAAAGCAAAATTAAAAAGAGCAACGGCTGAAAAGAGGGCAGTCAAAAAGTGTTCAAAAGATGAGGAGAGAGTGCCGAGGATGTGATGGAGAAGCAAAGCGAGGGAGAAGAGGAAAGGAGGAGTGGAGGAGAATGCTGCTTACATAAGTGAAGAGACAGCTTACATAACGGAGCGACACCAATCTGCATACAGTCGGGGATCAGACCATTATATAATGGCCCAATAAAGAGGAATAATGTTGTTTACTAAAGCAAGGCGATATTTACAGGGCACTTAAAGGCAGACAGACTCCTGGACTGCTAATGGCTACTGCTGCTCTCTCTCTCCATCTCCTTCTCATTGGCTCTTGCATCCGCCTTTTCTTTCTCTCTGATAAAGTATGCCTGGCATGTTTCCACCCCTCTCTCTCCCTCCAGATAAGATGTTCTGTTGGAGCTTCTCTGGAGGAACATTGAGTGTTTACCCTCTCACCTGTGTGTGTGTGTGTGTGTGTACATTTTCATGAACGGTCTGTATGAACTTATGGACAACAATTTATATGATATTCTACTAAATCACGGTGATCGCCGGCCAGTCACATGACAATTAAACTAGAAATCTACATTTCTGTCATATGTGCTGAAACTGACCCTATGTTCCTGTAGAACTACATGAAG
Organism: Sander vitreus; assembly: GCF_031162955.1. Lineage (NCBI taxonomy): Eukaryota > Metazoa > Chordata > Actinopteri > Perciformes > Percidae > Sander > Sander vitreus. The sequence continues at coordinate 34,127,028 of NC_135857.1, read as the reverse complement.
CAGGTCATTAAAAAATAATAATCCAGCTCCTCTGGCTCCACCTACAGGCTGTAGTGAGATTTGCAAAAATCCACAGCTCACAGGGTGGGTGTGTGTGTGTGTGTGTGTGTACGCGCCTAACTGCGTGTCAATCACTGCTCATCATGCACAGGCATTCATTCTCCCTTGTAGGGGGGAGGGGCTTAGGAGACTGTTTTGGGCTTTAGCGGAAAGGGGGGAGGGACTGAGAAGTTGTCGTTTAAATGTTTTGGCTAAGTCCTGGATCTTCACAATCCTACCTACAGCACCTTTAAGTTTATCTATCTCCTTTTAAAGATTATGTTTTGGGATTGTTTTTGATAGGACATATGAAGCCACTGGGGTAAGGACAGATCCTTAGTACACGGGGCGCACACTCCACCAAGTGAGCTACCAGGCCGCCCAGAGTTTATCTTTAAGCCGCCTACACCTACACATGAATTGGTCGCGCCTTGAAAGGTCAGCAGGGATCCTTTCCATAATGTTGTCAGACACTTAGAATATTAATCTGAGCCTGTCAGTGGAAAAAACAGCACTTTTAGTGGACCAATCTGACGCTGAACATTTGCCCCGTAGGGTTACATTGCAGCCCGGTCTGTGGCTGCCGGTTACAGTGTTCACACTTAATACTGGACCAATGTCAAAGACTGTTGTTCCCATCAGTCACTTAGACACAAAAACATAGGAAAATAGGGTCCAGGTTGAAAAAAACAAACAAACATTAGTTACCCTTTAAGCAAGGACTCAGCGGTCCGACCAGTTCTTAGATGGAAAGGTAAACTCTTCCAGAGGTTTGGAGCAGCCACTGAAAAGGCTCGATCACCTTTCATGTTTAAACGTGGATCTGGGAAGCCAGTGGAGCGAGGCTAAAACGGGGGTTATGTGCTCACGCTTTTATTAGTCCCGGTTAAAAGCAGAGCTGCCGCGTTCTGGACTAACTGTCACCGACGAAGAGATGACTGATCCAACCCAACATACCAAGAGTTACAGTAGTCTAATCGAGAAGTAATAAATGCATGCATGCCGCGTGGCAGGTCGAGCTTCACTTTAGCCACAAGTCTCAGATGGAAGAAACCAGGTTTAACAGCAGAACTAATCGGTCTTTCCAATTTAAAAGCGCAGTCCAAAAAAATCACACCCAGATTCTTGGTAAATGGACGAATGTAGGAACCTAAGGTACCAAGGGCATCTACACAGGTAGGGTTGCGTAGCGTTTGGATTTTTGCGATTCCAATGGCGAAACGGTACTTTCAAAACGATTCCGATACCGAAAATGACATCAAAGAAAGGCTCTTTTATAGAGGTTTTTTTTGTATTGAAAATTATTTAAATTTAACAATATATTAACATTTTAAAGTACTTAAATATATAATAAGTAAACCTAAGGCACCTCCTTGGCTGTGAAATACAGCCACACTTCCAACCGCTTCACTTTAGGCATTTTAAATGCACTAAAAGCTAGCTAGCTAGCTAACGACAGACTAGCAGAGCAAGTGTAATATGTGTACTAGCGATCACGTGCAGTGAAGGGTTAATATGCTTTTACGTCCGTTTTGGTGAGCCCAGAGGGAAAATATGGCATTATAAAAGTAGCCTACATTTACGGTAGCTAGCTAACAGTAGACTACCGAGAAAGTGTGATTGTTTTACGTTTGTTTCGGAGCGACAGAGGGGAAATATTTCAGTCAACACATGAAGTGGAACCGAAATGAGGAACCACAATTTGTGTTCTAATCCGGTGCGATTCCTACCGGTTGTGTAGGAACCGGGTTTCGGTACCCAATCCTATACACAGACACTAACATTTACAGCACGACCAAACAACTGCAGTCTCATTTTCAACGAGAGAGAAAATTCTGATCCTGGTTCATGAGAACAGCCTGGTGATCTCTCACCTCTCCCGCCTCCTCTCCCTCCAGCACCATGAAGCTGAATGTTAAGTAAATCTGGAAAACACACATTACCGAGAGAGAAAAACAACAAGAGCAAGATGGGATTGGAGACGCAGCTCGTCTGGCTCTGTGCAAAGACAAGCAAAACACCTTCCAGCACCTCAACTGAACTCAATGATCAAGAGGAAACGCTGCAGCTGAATGGGGAAAAAAAATGTTAACTCCAAATTGTTATGCAAATTACATTTTACACTGATTTTCATAAACAGTCGATGCAAATGACAGTCAGTATACTTTTCAAGTCACCAACCGTTCGGGAATAAGTCGAATTTCATTGAACAAACCACCCAATGAAAACAAATTATTATGCACAACAGAGTTTCAAAACATTTTAAAGGTTGTAAAGAACTGAAAATGGTCACTTGCTGAATTTGCAGCATTAGGAGGTCATACTGAAATCAAAAGCTATTTCAATCAAACTCATCTTAACAGGGCAAGTTCCATGTTAACATAGGAGCCCTTCTTTGAGATCACCTTCACAATTCTTGCATCCATTGAACTTGTGAGTTTATGGAGAGTTTCTGGTTGAATGTATTTGCAGGATGTCAGAATAGCCTCCCAGAGCTGCTGTTTGGATGCAAACTGCCTCCTACCCTCATAGATATTTTGCCTGAGGATGCTCCAAAGGTACTCCATAGGGTTGAGGTCAGGGGAGGATGGGGGCCACACCATGAGTTTCTCTCATTTCATGCCCATAGCAGCCAATGACACAGAGGTATTCTTTGCAGCATGAGATGGTACATTGTCATGCATGACGATGATTTGTAGGCACGGTTCTTCTATTTGTACCATGGAAGAAAGTGGTCACTCAGAAACTCTACATACTTTGCCGAGGTCATTTTCACACCTTCAGGGACCCTAATGGGGCCTACCAGCTCTCTCCCCATGATTCCGGCCCAAAACATGACTCCGCCACCTCCTTGCTTGCTTGACGTCGCAGCCTTATTGGGACATGGTGGCCATCCACCAACCATCCACTACTCCATCCATCTGGACCATCCAGGGTTGCTCGGCACTCATCAGTAAACAAGACTGTTTGAAAGTTAGTCTTCATGTATTTCTGGGCCCACTGCAACTATCCTCCTTTGGTGACTTGGAAATTATACTGACTGTCATTTGCATCGACTATTTAGGAAAATCAGTGAAAAATATCATTTGCATAATAATTTGGAACACGGTGTAAGATTGCATTCACACCTGAGCAGTTTGGTCTGCTTTAGCCGAACCCTGGAGCGTTTCGTGGGATAGTCCCATTGGTTTGGTGGCGGTGTGAAAGCTCATCCGAACTCTGGTGCGGATCAAACAAACAAACTCTGGTTCTGCTTGAAAACGGGGTCTCAGTTCGCTTCCAGGTGAACTAGAGTTGGGTTCACTTCAGGTGAGAACGTGATCCGACCCAAATACAGGAAGTGAATAACCTGACAAGCCAGACCCACGTCCAGATGTTGGGTCTGGGAACTCACCGTTGGCAGGGCTCAATCCGAGGGGCGGGATAAACGGCTGTCTTTCACATTCCCTCTGCACGCAATAGGATAGCTCTACAACCAACCAGAGCAACGCTAGTTGATAGATTACACTTTAAACACATCTTCCTTTTTTAAGAATGACTTCAGTGCCGTTTTTTGTTCTTTTCTCAAAGAAAAGCTGAACTCCAAGTCTTCCAGAGTCGCGGCCAAAGCCGATTCCAAAGACCGCTGTTCTCCAGCAGCAGCAGCCATCTTCTTTGTTTTCAAGTAGCAGGGAATTCATGGGGAACCGTCGCAACTCTGCCGTCATTATGTTAAGCCCCGCCCACCGACTCTATACATGATGTGATTGGCCTGACTAGAGTTTGTTTTTTCCAGTTCGCAAGCCAACGGAGAGTTGCTAGACGACCCTGGCTGCAGATTACATTTGCTGCCGATAGGTTGAGTCTAGATTTCTAGGCTAGGAAGTGAACCAAAAAGAAAGCATTTACTAGCCTGCAGTTCCAACCTTGTCGTCTTTGTGACAACACATCTTCATCTCTCTCTCTCTCTCTCTCTCTCTCTCTCTCTCTCTCTCTGTCAGCTGCTCACATTGTTCACCTTCTAAAATATTAGAAACATTAAAACAAAACCAGGAAACCCAAGACGTTATAAATTTGGTGTTGCTCCATTATTTCGGAGATGTGTTGGCCAGTTTCACTCGGATATTCTGTCCAATAAATAAATGACCGTGTGACGTGTGTTTACAAGGTTTGATGGGTTTGACAAAGTCCAGTGTGAACACAAACAAAACCAAATAAAAAAGGGAACAATGTTGACACTTCACCCCTAGCCTGGCTCCGCCCTCCTACGTCCTTTCGCTCAATTTTCGTTTTCCTTCAGTACTCCGTCTGGGTTTGCGGTATATTCTTGGGTTTTCTCCGGTCAAATCTTTACCGGTCCAATCAGCGAACAGAGGGAGTGGCTGAGAACGATGATGTTGAGGTCGTGCGCTAGTTTGAGTTGTAGTTCCGTCATGGCGGCGGAGAAAGATGCGAGCGAAGCCATTTGGTCCGTTGTGGCGACGCTGCCGAATATCCAGAAGTTAAAGCCCGAGCAAGAACAATCTTTGCTGAGTTGTGTTGGGGGCCGTGATGTTGTGGCCCTCCTCCCCCACGGGGTTCGGGAACAGTTTGATTTTCCAGCTCGCTCCGTTGGTGGTGAAAGAGTTGGCTAAGGCTAACGCTAGCGATGCTAAACCAACGTCACGACCAAACGTTAGCTATTGGTTCTGGCAGATCCAATAGTTTTAAACTTCAACAGAGTACCCGCCTTCAAGGAAGTTAACACTTGTCAATGGAGAGTGGCCAGACTCTCTGGACAAATGAAATGGACCAGAGTCTGGTAGGACCAGGCTAATGGACCAGAGTCTGGTAGGACCAGGCTAATGTACCAGAGTCTGGTAGGACCAGGCTAATGTACCAGAGTCTGGTAGGACCAGGCTAATGTACCAGAGTCTTGTAGGACCAGGCTACCATCAGCCCCCCTCAACGCACACCAAACTATAGCTATGAAAGCGCCCTGATCAATATCACAATGCAAGTTGAATTCAAATCATTACCAATGACTTTCATTACTGACATTAAATTCAAGGCGATATGAAATCCTTGACAAAATAATTGACAAATAAACAAGAAAGACATGATGGATAAAGGATAAATAATCATTTTTAGATGGCTTCTCAGTGAGCTGTAAATCTGGGCTTCAGCTTTCTATTTGCAGACTTCTCCTCTTCCAATCTCCTCCCAATCCTCCTCTCCTTCACCTCCTCCCTGAGTTTTCATTTTCTCTCCGTCTCTCTTTATCCCTCCATCTCTTTTCGTCAATAACTGTGTCTCGGGGCTCAGTGACTCATCTGTACTTCTCTCTCCATTTCCTCGGCTGTTTCTCTACTTTTCACTCTCTCACTAACTAAATATAAGTCCATAATCCTCCCTTCTGTCTCTCTCTCTCTCTCCGTTTGTCTTTCCTTTGGATGTGTCCGTCTCTTTCACCAACTACAAACCCACGATCCGCCCGTCTGCATTTCTCTATCTTTGTCTTTCTGCTTCCCTTCATACACTCAGGTCTTTTTTTTTCAGACAGAGATTAAAACGACTTTGACTTCGTTTTATTTTTGTCAAAGGGTTTATGGGAAGCCACCGGCAATGTTACGCTGCAAATGATATTCAAAAGCCTCCCCGTTTAAATAGATATCGGGAAAACAGCAGAGCTGGGATATCTCTTTCTGTTCTTTCATGTGCAGATTTATTTAGAGTAAGCAGCTGTGTAGACAAGAGTCAAACTGGACTACTTTAAGCCTTAAAGAGACGCTATTCGGTTATCTTTTTACAATTGGGCAAAAAAACAAAAACAAAAAACACCTTTGAAAGCCAAAAGGTTTTACCTCCAAATAAATTTGTTACGCTTCTTTTACACGTCTTCATTTCCTGACTTCTACATTTACATGAATCGGTGGTGGAAGAAGCATTCACATCCTTTACTTACTTTACTTATGTAGAAGTACTAATACCATACTTTAGAAAACACTCCGTTACAAATAAAAAGCCTGCATTGAAAATGTTACTTCAGTAAAAGTATGTAAGTAACATCAGGAAAATTACTTAAAGTATTACAGCGAAAACACACCGGGCGCATGAGCGTCACGTATAGCAGCGTAGCGCAGCTATTTTTATTTCAGCGCCCATGTTATCCAATCGGTCCGTTCATACCGGGCGCGTAGCCTCCGCGTCGGGCCGCGTGATAGTTTCGGCATCTCCTCCATTTCTTGCGCTAGAGGTGAGCGCCTGTGTGTCAAGCCAGGCAGGTAATCACATACAGGAAGACCACAGTGCAGCCGGGTACTTTACAAAAATAAAACACATTTCAAAATAAAACACCCAGGTGATTTTGGCGGTCTTGACGGCTCACAGCGAGACATGTGATCAGGCACACGGAGACACACGGACACACACTACAATTACCACAGTTTTCCCCACTCTCTTTCCACTCTCTTTCTAGCGGGGGGGAGGAGAGAGAGAGAGAGAGAGAGAGAGAGAGATCACCCGGTATGAATGACCAGGCGCGGGATCAGGCCATTATCTACGCTGCGTGGGCCATACACGAAGCTTACGCGCCCGTTGTGTTTTCACCGTTAGAAGTATAAGTACTCCATTCAGAAAAACCTCACGTTTTAGAAAGTGTAAAGGATCCAAACAGTTGTGTGTTTAATGGTCTAATCATTTCAGCTGGACTTGTAGGACGTTATGTTGTTGGCTAGTTTACTTTATTATAAAACATCAGATTTTATAAACTACATGTGTTTTGGGTGCACATTTGTAAAGTAACTAGTAACTAAAGCTGTCAGATGAATGTAGTGGAGTAAAAAGTACAGTATTTCTCTCTGAAATGTAATGGGGTGGAAGTAGAAAGTGGCATGAAAAGAAGAGACTCAAGTAAAGTACAAGTAGATAAACATTTGGACTTAAGTACAGTGCTGGAGTAAATGTACTTAGTTACATTCCACCACTGGGTGTGATGTTGTTTTATCATGCTCTGATGAACAGAGTGTTGAAATATTGAATAAAATGACTTTTTGTTGGGATGGGGGAGAGCAATAATAGAAGCTATTTTTCCGTTTCTGTTGTTTGGTGACTAAAAAGTCTTCTTTTCCTCTCCTTTCTTCTCCACTCCCTAAAACCTCAGCAATGTGTGAACATGCTGCTTTCACTCCGAAATGTTTCCCAGCAGCAGACTGTGGTGGGAACGTGTGAACACATGAATGTGAACGATGTAACTAAGTACGTTTACTCAAGTACTTTACTAAAGTACAAATGTTGAGGTACTTGTACTTTACTGGAGTCTTTTCTTTTCATGCCACTTTCTACTTCTACTCAGCTACATCTCAGAGAGACATATTGTACTTTGTACTCCACTACATTCATCTAACAGCTTACTTTACTGTGCAATAACCCACACTGCATATCACACTGTATGTAAAACCATACTTCTTTTTTCATATTATATAGTGTCTCAACTGTGCACCTTACCCCCTCCCCTTTTTTGGCACTACTTATTTTATTCCATGTTATATCTTTTTACGTATATGTTGGCACTGGAAAAGGAGTTGCTTTCAATCTCATTGTACATGTGTATAGTGACAATAAAAGGCATTCTATTCTAAGATACTCGCACACAAAACCCATGTAGTTTATAAAATCTGATGTTTTATTATAAAGCAAACTAGCCAACAATATAACGGCCTACAAGTCCAGCTGAAATGATCAGACCATTAAACACACAACTGTTTGGATCCTTCACACTTTCTACAATGATGTTTCTGCATCGAGTACTTTTACTTTTAATACTTTAAGTACATTTTCCTGATGATACTTACATACACATTTCCAGGACAATGCAGGACTTTTACTTGTAAAATTTTGACGGTGTAGTTTTAGTACGTTTACTTAAGTTGAGGATCTGAATACTTCTTCCACCACTGATGACGCTGTCCTTCTACTTTCCCCGGATACACGAGGATAAAAATAAGAAGCCAGAGCACGCTGTGACCACCAGGTGTCACTGTGACTCTGTGCGCCGGCCAGTCAGCCTCAGTGGAAGCTCTGAGGAGTCGCCAACAGTTTAGTCACCATGGCGTCCTGCTGCTCGGTGCCAGGCCCGGAGAAAAGAAGCCCACTGAATGAAGCCCTGATGCCCCATGGTTTACAGAGTGCCCATATCTCTCTCTCTCTCTCTCTCTCTCCCCATCTCTCATCCTCCCTCCCTCCCTCTCTCTCTCTCTCTCTCTCTCTCTCCCTCTCTCTCCCTCCCCCCCTCTCTCTCTCTCTCTCTCTCCCCCTCCCTCCCTCTCTCTCTCTCTCTCTCTCTCTCTCTCTCTCTCTCTCTCTCTCTCTCCCCATCTCTCATCCTCCCTCCCTCTCTCTCTCTCTCTCCCCATCTCTCATCCTCCCTCCCTCTCCCCCCCTCCATCTTTCCCTCCCTCTCTCCCCCTCCTCCTTCTCTCCCTCTCTCGGAGCAGGGATGGTGGGATTGAATTGGAGGAATCCAGCATGTGTTGCATTAATGTGTGTGTTTTGGTCAAGCCAAGAAATCCCCATTTGGGATAGACGACAGAAACTACGCACTATAGCTTTAAGCAGGGGGGAAAAGATGGATGAAGGACAGATATAGGACTGTGTGTCAATTTTCAAATTGTGAATGTATGAATTCACAATGTAGAGATGCAGGATGTGGACGCCTTTGAGAATGTGTGGGACTGTGAAGGCATTCTCTCCTCTTTAAAAGACTCAAATCATCTTTAAAGATGTGTTGCGTTACGTTAATTTAATTTAGGTATATGTTGTTTTAATGGCATTGTTGTGAAGTTGTCTGTGTTTGTCGAATGTGTAAATAAATAGGTGTTGTAAAACTCTCTCTCTCTGCGGACGCTGGGATGGTATCGGAGGGGAGCCAGCATGTGTTGCATTCATGTGTGTGTTTCTGTCCTGTGTGAAGCTTGCGTTCATGATTCTGTTTGTGTGTTGGAGAACGTCATGCATCTCCAAAATGTCTGTTGGAAAATCAGGCTTGTTTCACATTATGGATTATATTTCACACATTATATACATATAAACATGCCTCGTCTCAAAAGCTACATATTCTGAACTCTATTTAACACAGTGCTCTAGTTCAGTGACCCCCGGCAGAAAGATGGGGTTTTTATGTTTGCATTTCTTTAAACCAATCCCAATCGTCTCGGCCGGCGCTCAGCGACGGGGGCTCTGCTAAATAGTCTCAGGAAGGAACTTGTTCTGGTGGAACATTTGCACCCCGCAAAAGAAAACTCCACATACAATATTAAATGAAGTGAACTGTTGACACAATACAGTAACGTGAGATATTTAAATGAGCTGATACATGGTTAAACCTCACTGGCTCTTACCAGTGTATCTCCGTGTGTACTTTGTCCACAGCAATCCCACCAACCGCTGCCATAACGTCCCAGTTAGAGAGGTAATGCCGTGAACGTGTTCTTTGTAAATCTTTACAATCATTCCCTGACAGTACCAAACAGGCCTGCCTTGTTGCACCATCCAAATATTCTTCAAAACTTGCCATTTTTCAGCGTGTAGCTTGCTAGCTTCTTTCTCTCGAAACGAACGACTTTTGGCAAGGAACATCCGGCAGCGATTACATCCGGTAAATGATTGATGCAGACTAAAAAAATCCAAACACAACAATTTCCTCTAAACTATTGCTAAACAAAGAATTCCCCAACTATTCTCCCGTGAAGGTATTTGTTGTGTGCGTGGTTAAGGGCGCTGTGCTCTCCTTAACGCCATTCGATACAAAACTTAGGAAGAGGTGAGAACTGTATACAATTGATATTGTCTTCGGTTGAACTGTTCCTCTAAGTGGTGGACTGCCATCCCTTCTGTGTGTACGTGTGTGTGTGTGTGTGTGTGTGTGTGTGTGTGTGTGTGTGTTGTTGGAGCACTGATGGCATTTCGATGAGCAGTGAGTCAACAAACACCAGCCCAGTTTATATGGATTGGAGAGAAAGCAGGCGCGTTGAGATTGCCTAGGATTGTGAGCATGTTTGTGTGTGCGTGTGTGGTAGATATTAAACCCACAACAAATGGCCTAAGGGCCAGCGGGGGCTGCTGAGATTGCTTCCATCAGAAAAAAAAGAAGGGTGCTTCTGCATGAGTGTGTGTATGCATACATGCGTGACAAACTGTGCCTTTATACGGGAGATGTGTTATTACAGGAAGTAAAAAAAAAAAAAAACGGGACAATATGATGAGGAGATAAAAAGAGGGCTGTAATACTTTAGAGGAACAGCGTGATAGTGCATGATGGATGAATGACTGACTGGAGAAAGAAATGACCAAAAAAGAGAAGAGAGATGCAAAAAAAAACAAACGGGCAGATAGAGAAAAAGAACAGTAAGGAAGGGAGAAACGGCAGATAGAGGGGGACCGTATTCTACTTTCTTAAGACAGTCGTGGTCTCGTTCTAAGGAAACTATTTGATGCATTTTCTGTCTCCCTGGGTCAGAAGGACATTCAGACTTTTGCGTTTTGTGATGAGGTTCGTCTTTCTCATATTTTTGTACAATAATAGGTAACACCTTACTTGAAGGTATCGACATAATCGTGACATGACACTGTCATAACTATGACATGAGACTGTCATGAACCTGTTATAAACACGTCATAAACGTTTAGGACTTCTGTCATTAAGTGTCATTCGGTTTTTGTCATGACAAGTTGACATTGTTTGGGTTGTCTTGATTAAGACAACTTGACATTAATCAAAGTGACATTACCAGAGGATGTCTTGGTCATGACAACTTGACATAATGTCATCCTGGTTAATGTCAAGTTGTCTTAATAAGGACAATCCAAAGAAATGTAATGTCAAGTTGTCATGACCAAGACAACTTCTGGTAATGTCACTTTGATTAATGTCAAGATGTCATAATCAAGACGACCCAAACAATGTCAACTTGTCATGATAAAAACCGAATGACACTTAATGACGTTTATGACTAGTTTATAACATTTATGACACGTTCATGACAAATCTGTGTCTTGTGTTTCAAGTTGTTGTGAGTAGTGTAAACAGCCTTCAGTGACGATGGTTGTTTTGAGCTCTTGGATTTTGTTATCCTTCAGCCATTTTGTTTTAGCTGTGAATACATTTTTTCTTTGTCTTATATTGCTAGTAGCAGTTTGGTGGGAGTGAGAAGTCATTTTTGTTTGTTCCCTTTTTCTCCTGTTTTGATATCAGAAGCCTAGGTTAGAGCTTTGTCTTTTCTTTACATTTTGTTTAGGAAAGTTTTAGGTTGTCTCTAGAGTTGTTTTGTTTGTTGTGTTGGGACCTCACCTCCGAATAAAATAGAAACTGCTACTTTGCAATTCTTTGTCCTGGCCATGTTTGGGAGTGGGAAGAGCGGACGCAACATAACACGTTATGTTGCGTCCGGTTCATGGAGGGCAGATACAAGAGAACAGAGAGAGAGAGAACAAGGAGGAGGAGAGAAGAAAAGAAAAATCTGCTGCATCACTTTACAACTTAACGCATTTAAATTTCCCATAGTGTGTGGTGAAAGGGTGGACAGAGGGGCTGATGGGAATTTGGAGAAACACAAACCAAACAGTAGCTTGTGTTCGAAACCGTTCCCTCATTAACTTACTCACTATTCCCTATATAATGTTCATTAAAGCTACAGTGCGTAGTTTCTGTCGCCCCCATGAGGAATTCTAAGTAATGACAACAACACAGTCGCCGCCGTCCGATAAGAAGTCTTCATGATCTCGCACCCCCCCTCTCCACACAGCTGCTAGTAGCCAAGGAGGACACGGAGGATTAAAAAAACATGATGGACTCTTCAGAAGAGGTCATTATCTTCACTCCAGTTTCTGCGCGGGAAAGTCACCGGACGCCACAATCTTCTGAACATAGTCACACTGAGAAACACAGAGAGAGCTGAGTGGAGATGATAGTCTTAATTAGCTTTGTAGCAACTCATTTAGTAAGGTATTGAATGTAACGGACGTTCATATAACATAATGTTCAAATAAGATTTCTTGTTAACAGAATTGTAGAATATTTCGACGATGTCCCACTTCCGGGATTGCTCCGGCCGGATGTCCCTCATTTTTCGGCCGGATGTCCGTTACCTTCCACTTTCTTTGTGTTGGCGTTCTAAACTCTGGTGGATTTATGAGGACTATGGTTAACTCCTCAGATCTCTGCAGGGTAAATCCAGACAGCTACCTAGACTATCTGTCCAATCTGAGGTTTCTGTTGCACGACTAAAACTACTTTTTAACGTACACACGTTCCACCAAAACAAGCTCCTTCCAGAGGCTATTTTGCAGAGGCACCGTGGCTCCGTCTGGCGCTTAGCGCCGCCCAAGACGATTGCGATTGGTTTAAAGAAATGCCAATAGGTTGTGAGGATGCGTGGGGATTGGGGAGGGTGGGGAGTGGGTAGAAGATATTTGTGTATGTTATGTATGTTGTGCTGTGTATTTGTGTACACGGCAGCACTGTTGCGCTATGTACAATTGTACAGAAAACGTGAAAAAAGAAAGAAGCGGAAAATGGTTGTCCGAATGGTTTAACTCTAATGAATTCACTTTTCCCATCATGGCTGCGGTTTTGCGGCGATAATCCACTAATGGCTTCTCTGTAAATAACTCATTAAAGAGTCAGTTAGATTTAATGCCATTCTTACAACTGCAACTCTTGCTGCCACTAGTATAACTACAAGACGTTGGCTACAAGCATAACTGGTGCTGTTACAACTACTACTACTAGATTGATGCCTGCTGGTATGATGTTGGATTTGGATTTTTTTGTAACTGTGTTCTGACTTTGTACATAATCACATTATTGTTCCCTGCAGCTTCGTCTGCTTTCTTACAGTAAACAAGCAAATTTTTCTCCCATCCTGGAATGCTGTGTGGACTAGCCAGACCTTCCTCTGCGTTTATCAGTGTTTTAAGCCCCCAACGTCTCCTTCCAGGCACCGCTGTCTGGACTAGGATTAGGCAATGGTTAGGGCTAGGTGCTTTGAAGTCAACGGTCGCAGCGCTGCCTGGAAGGAGACGTTGGGGGCTCAAAACACCATCGCACCACCTCCTCCGCAGAGAGAATTGTAACCCGCGTTGTGACTGTCAATCCGAAGGAACAACGTGGAATTATTCATTTTCAAAAGGAGCAGACCTCTGAATACTGACAGAAACTATGTGAGCCAGGTTTCTGCAGAACCTCATGATACAGAAAAGATCACGTTCCGTCATGTTTCTGTCATGTTGCCTGTAATATGAATGAGCCCGTATGTGTCTGTTCACACCGCAGACATAAACAACTTGCTCTGCGGTTTAGTTAAACAGTGAAAGGAGCCGTTAACATGCACCGACAACGTCAGTATCACACTCAATCCATCAAACTGCACAGAATTCACAGAGATAAAAAAGGAAAAGAAGAGGCTCATAAATTGTGTGAAGGGGAGAAAATCCTCCTGAGCTTTGATAGATACCCAGCGATAAGGCATACATCGCAATTTGAGAGTGAAATTGGTACCAGAAATATCACAAGATAAAGAGAAAAAGCTATGGCGGAGGATAAGAGACAAACAAAACAACCTTCAAGTCCGATATGAAAGGACGAGGAGAAGAGAAGGAAGGCATCACAACAAAACAACTCATTAAAATCAAACAAATGACTAAAGGGAGACACCGAGACAACAAAACGTGTTTGTATCGGGAGGAAGAGGCAACAGGAAGTAATCCAGAGAATGCCCAAGGTAGGGAGAGAAAGTAATTAAGGTGATACAGTGAGAAAGCCTTTGTGTTTCGGTTTCATTGTCAAATAAAGCCCACGTTCGGGGTTTCTCGAGAGAGAATAAAACGTGAAAATGTTTAGAAGAAATCATATCAAATGGTCTGCGTTCAAGTAATAACCTCAAACATTAGGGCTGCACAATATATTGGCGATATCAACTGGCACAATAAAACGTTAAAGACTGTCATAATGTGTAAAGACTGGAGATCTTACATCACAGGGTCACACATTGCAACTGGATTTGTTTTGAAAGATGTAACCAAGTTAGCTAGCTACCGCTAGCTGGTAACTTAAAGGGATACTTCACCGATTTAGCATTTAGCTTTGTATCAGTAGAAACCCGGTAGTATTTTTGAATGACCGTGCTTCTCTCCCTCATGTCCCCCTGTGAGGGGAGATCTCTGTATTGTGGGTCTGGAAAAAAGCCTCTTATGACGCAAAAACCGTCATTTTGCGTCATAAGAGGCTTTTTTGCCCAGAGGCTATGGACTACAGTCCAACTTCCGCCTATTTCAAACCCGCCCATAGGGGGTTGGAGTCCGGCATTCTCCGAAATTCCACGAAACAAAACGAGTGTCAGCCATCTTGAATCCTCGCGTAGCTTTAGTGGCTTCGCAGCATCAAAAGTTTAGATAGATAGATTCATTCATTCATCCCGAAGGACATTTTAGAACAACAATTATGTGCATTCAAACTACCGCGCACGTGTACCACCGGGATCCATTGGTACAGATCGGAGAATATGCAGGACACTTTATTACAGACGGAATACTCCACACAGCTTCGCCCGCCTGCTATGGAGACCAGCGGTGCTGCTCGAAGCCTCTGGCCGGTAAAGGGACATCATCAGCGGCGGACGTTGCGCGAGTTTGCGGGTGGAAAGCTAACGCTAGCCGGCCACCTGTTCCATCAATCCTGCTTGCAAGTGTCCGCTCATTAGACAACAAACTGGACTACATCCAACTTCAACGAAACTCCCGACGCGAGTTCAGAGACTGCTGTGTTTTTGTTGTTGTGGAAATATTGCTGTATCGGACTATCCAGCCTGCCGCTCTGTCGCCGGGTAAGACTAGTGGAGGTGTGCTGTGTTAACACGGACTGCCTGGTGCAGAAATGGGGGTGCTTGTATCCAACTAACTGCTAACTGCTGGTGGAGTTTGTGACTGTTAAATGCCGACCATTCTACATCCCACGCAAATTTGTACCAAGCGCTAATGCTAGTAGCTAGCTATGTGTTAGCTGAACCTCACGGAGCATATCATGTGCAGGCCTACTAAACGTAGCCTGTTTCATATGTCGTCTTTATATAATGTCGTTTTCATATATTTTAAATGTGTAACCACTTGAGCCACGGTGAAACGTTGTTTCGTGTATATGGTTGAAATGACAAAACAGACTTGAGTTGACTGTCTCACCGTCTGTCTGTAACGGTAGGCGTGGCTTGGGGGTAGACGCTAAAGCAGCGAAGCAAGTGCATTCTGGGATTTGGTCTCTTTCATTCACATGAGCCAAAAACACATTTTCTGGCTTTTCTCGGCCTAGAAGCCACCAATTTCTAAAGGATTTTCACATTTCTACTACATAAGTGACCCAATTTGAAGATATATTCATCTTTCCAACGGTGAAATATCCCTTTAAGGGAAAGTCTGCAGATTTTCTGTTCTGCCGTACATGCAGATGAATGTCTCCAGTACCGGGAGGTCTGTGTTTATCCACCGGTAAAACTCCCGTTGGATGACGCGCTTCAGAAGGGTTGGAAATCGGCAACTTTGGGG